>NC_091928.1:19800878-20100878 GCF_041260155.1 Ptychodera flava | reverse complement strand
TCGGTTACACAAGCAACATTTCGGTGAAATTCCAAAGTCAATTTTGTTTTCCATAACTCAATACAAACCTTTGTAAAATTTGACCCCCTTCAATCATTGATTGTAAAATTTGACCCCCCCTAAAAAGCGGTTTTGTAAAAGTCAACCCCCCCCCCGATTTCCACCACCCCCCTCCCCGTAAATAACGAATGCTCCCTTACCCCATTAACTGGGTTTAACCTTTGTTTTTCACTTGGACCGTGTACTCTTGTAGTGTTGTATATGAGAACTGTGTCAGGATTGTACATTCCCGGTGTACATTACGGCTGTAGGTATAGTTTGTTGTTATTGCACAATTTTCAGACATTTCGTCTTATTCAGTAGTTATTCATGCCATCTCAGGAAGGTGGAAACGATATCGATCACTTTGTCCCTTGATGAAACACCGGCACTCTATTGTTAGAATTTACCTTAAGTGGTACCGTCAAGCCTTATATCACCGTGTTAGTAATACCCAATCAGAAGCTGCGATTTTGCCATTGTCATCAGTACGCCTAATTCCTGTTACGGTATCCGATAGCTGATCTTCAATGAACTGTATTTGATGATAAATGGCAGTGTTTAACACAACGAAGGAAAAAATAATAAATTTTGATTTTCCGCTGTTGATACACAGTTCTACGTACACAAGCGTGCATAGTTCACTTGCTTGCAGTTTTACTTGACACGAGTTAGACCAATTAGAAAAAGTTGTGTGTTTCTTGTAACATACCTCTGAAAATTAGAGTAGTTAGGTCGGAGGAAAATATTTTTATTTTCATTTTAGTTTGCTGAGACCCATAAAATGCCGTAAGATTTAGAGAATGTACTCAAAATATTTTGGAAATGCGAAAATGCATGTCTAGGGTCGGCAGGTTTTTCTAGCGGGCAGGCCGAGTTACCGGAAACACGCACATTTTTAGTTTGGCCTCTGTCTTTTTATTCGGTTTTCCTGTTTCATCAAATTTTAATCACTATGATGGCCAATGCATGATTCACACGTTCACTCGTTACTCACGTATCTGTCTATGTGGACGAGCTTTCGAATACTATCTAGAATTTTACCGCATTGTTATCATTGGTGTCGCAAATGAACTGAGCTATATAACTGATATTTTAATCGTCAGCAAACGGAAACGGGCAGCAAACACTGTTATGCTGTAGGGGATAGACGGCATTTGTCAATTAAAGTCAGAGAATTACATCACCGTCCTGGTGATTACATATAAATTTCGTTTTGCAAATTTAAGTAACACGCATGCCGAGGTCGCTGAGAGTCAGATCAAAGTTTAGTTGCGCGAATAGCAACTCAGTGACAATAAGGCATTCAATAGAGTTTGAATGGTACTCGTAGTTTGACGACTCAGTGACAATATTACCGAACTCGAACGAAATGGAACTCGATTTCACTAGTAGTGTGACTATTGATTTAGGCGGTTACGTGTTTATTATGTCATATATTAAGCCAGATTTATTTATTTATTTATTTATTTCACATTAAAGGATTTCCCATTTACAACTCAAATAGGGGTAAAGACTCCTATCAGGTTGTAATCTACCATGGGGTCCCACATGTAAGTAAAAATATTTTAAAATTTACAACATGAAAATTAGTAAAAAAGTAAATCAGTACAGGTAACTTGAACTCTTAAAACGATGACTACGGATAGAATATAAAAAACACTGCTGAAATTTGAAGTAGTCTATCTACCGATCTAATCATGTCAGGCAAAGAATTCCAAGCTCGAGCTGCACGCATGGCGATAGATAGTCCTTGACCTGTTTCAGTACGAAATCAAGGCAGTAATAATTTGCAAGTTACAGGATTGTGGCTAGATAGAGCGAGCTCTTATAACATGTATAAGGATATGTGACTATAAAATTATTTTCCACCAAAATTAAACTAGTCATTGTGGATCAATTGTCTTCTTGCTTCTTGGCCAAGGGTTCAAAAATGGACAAAATCGTAACAAACTGGTCACATTGGGGTCATACTCGGTCTTATATTGGTGCAAGTTTACACACACACGAACATCACATTACAATGTTTTCGTACTGAGTTGGAATGGTATCAATTCAGACACGTCGGAGGAATGGACGTGAAAACGGTTAACAACATGTCCATCCGGCGGCCATATTGATTGTATAATGCTAAAAAATGATATACATATGTTCTAGGGTATTGCACGCATGCTCTGGACGTGGAATCGCATCAAACGGGCGCATTGCTGCCATATTGGATGGTATTTAAATAATAACACATGAGAGCGAGGCCCTTGGGCAGGCAATAAATCGTGATCTTGCCCTCGCTCTCATGTGTTATTATTTTTATTACACCGAACAAGCAAACATGCAAAGAAACAAAAACACAAAGACTTCTTCGAGTACAGTTCGCCTTCTGAGTCCGGACCTCAGCGTAAAATGTTGTCAGTGCCAAGTCTAAGGTTGCCGCTGAAAGTTTGCCGATCTCCTCGGTGGCGTATCAAATTTGTTGCTTGCATAGTCGCTGAACACAGAAATTGCATTCCTTGTTGCTATTTTCGTTCGTTTGCTGTTTACTTGCATCAAAATATCGTCTATAAACTGTGCCGGTGACAGCTCTGCATGACGTTTCGCAGCCATAGTTGCCGACTGCAAGTAGGCCTACAAGCGAACGACAATTTGTTACGCGCAGAAAGGTTGCGCAGTAAGTAAACTGACGTCATCCATGTAATATCAAATGCAGAGGGCATCATCAAGTTCGCAGAGGGCATCATCACATTCGCAGAGGCATCATCACATTCTTTTACATGTCACTTGAGTCGTGTTGAACCAATGGCAGTGCACGCTGAATGAGTGAGGTGTAATAAGATGAAATAACGCATAGAACATTTGCCTACTAAGTTTATGAAAATGATCCTTGCATACCTTGGTATGGCCTGAGGGGCATATCCCGATCAATAAGGTCCCGCCTTTCCATTTTACATTTGGACTAGCAACGACGTAGTGGGGAAAACGATTAAGTCAATAATGTACTTGACTTTTATAATGCTGATCCCTGAATGTTGTTTTCAACTATCAATGATGGATGTCATCGATAAGTAATGGTCTCACTTCCAGCAGAAGTACATAAAGTATTTCTTAGAATTAAACACTGTAGCCATGACGCCCGCGCTGGTATTCGATATAATTATGTGTAAGTGATGCTGGGGAAGGGTTGTCGATATTACGGAACAAACACCTTTGGTGGCAATGTTTACTTCTCGTCCAAACTTAATCTTCATTAAATTGTAAGCCTAGTAAGTTGCAAATAGGGCCTGCATTTGGTACCAATTTTTGCAATTCACCTGGCATGATCGGAAGGGGTGCATTCACAACATTTGAGTTCAGGATTCCATATGTACGGCATTTTATGACACTTTATTCTGCATCCAGTGTAATTAATCTGACTGTCGAGATATTTGAAACCTCGACAGGGCCAGAACTGTTTGAAGACTATATTTTAGATTGCGCGTGCGCAGATTAAAACCATTAAGATTTACGAACCTCAATAGGACGATTTTGGTTGAATGTGCCTCGGGGACACATATTTGGACTCTCAAACTTTCCCAATTCTTTTCTCATCTATCACTCACGGTGGTTATTTTAAAGCTCTTGGTGTAAGCACAATTTTTACCGACTTTTTCGAAAATCGAAAATTTCATTTCCCTCCATAGAGTTAACACAGGGGTGGCGGTCATTTTGAATTTCAAATATGTATTAGTGTGGAAGCAGACAAAGTATAAACAACACGATTGGAACTAATTTGGAATAATTGGATGGTGAAGTAATGCCGATTTAATCTACAAATGGAATCTCATCTGCTTTTCTTTTTACATTACACACTTGGTTCTATGAGTTATTTGTACTATTTCAACATTCATCTATCTGGCACCTAACACTCTTGAGAAATTTAAAAATTATGAAAATCTAATTATCCCAAATTAGTTCCAATCGTGTTAAACGACGATAATGTAGCCATGTGCACTCGTAATTATTTGTCAGAGTATCTCAAAAATGGGGAAACGGCCAGCATGTCCCTTGATAATGTGCCAGGACCCTTCGATATATTTAAAATTATGGTACTTGAGAGGTACTACGAAGCCCCGTCTTTACTGAACCAACCAATCACGAACTTGTGTTTTTGTGATCGGTTAAAGCATGTGTAAATAGTAAATCGCCCCCAGTCCTGGTAGAATAGAATCAAACATATATCATGTATTGTTTTGTAGTGATTCTGATTGTAGTGATTATCGCTCTGAGCAAACTGCAGAGCAAGATTTTGAAATAATAATGCTGCGCCAAATACATTTAACGCTCGCAGTTCCGATATTGTGTCTGCTTTCGGTGGGATCATCCTGGCCTGGTGATCGAGGAGCAAATTCGCTTCCACCCAATGGGTAAGTTTCACAGCTTCTACGTCTGTCTGTCTGTCTGTCTGTCTGTCTGTCTGTCTGTCTGTCTGTCTGTCTGTCTGTCTGTCTCATATATATATATAACAGACAGCCGAAGAATGATGTAAGAGTTAGTTTTCGTTTTAGTGGTATACAATACAGAATAGTGCATAATGTTATACTTTGACATATTTGCTATTGATGTTCATTTTTGCGTACACAAGCGTTTATGGTACATGTTTGTCGTTTTGCTTGATTTAAAGTTTGTTTGTTTTATTTTTTCGTTTTCGTCGCTAACGGTGTCTAAAGTTACATTGGCTTCTTGAAACATCAACAGTCAAAACTTGGCCTTGAACTCAGGTGTGTATCGTATGTATCGGGTGGTATATACGGACTTGTCTTAAAACGTGCGGGCGAACGGCGAATTCCGCGTGCAGCTGTCGCGACTTTCTTCTTGTGCGTGCACTGCCCAGATCTGTTATCGCAAAAAGATAACACAGTTTCGGGACGTTCAAAATCGGGAAACGGTCGCGTAACATCTGATTATTTGGGCCGCTCCAATTCATGATTTCAAATAGTAGATTAAAAAAATGAACGAGAGAAAGACATTACAGTGGTTTGCTTTGAAGCATTGGCATTACGCGAAGTAGACATATTGTCTAAATTGAGGTGTTGCCAACACTGTCAGGTGTATTAAACGCTGAGCAGTAATTCAAGTCGATCACAGACAAATCAACTCTGCTAAAGTTGAAACATTGTCTTACAGCAGGTCAGATGTAGTCAAAACAACTACACCTGAAAGCAAGTGGATAAGACTTGGACAGTGCTTGGACATGTGTGGTGGTGTTGTTTAGACCATGTCTGACCGTCTGCTAGACAATGTTTCAACTTTTGCAGAGTTGATACATATATATATATATATATATATATATATATATATATATATATATATATATATATATATATATATATATATATATATATATATATATATATATATATATATATATATATTGTATGTATATATAATATGTATAATATATTGTAAAAAGGTTGCGAGGTCGACTCAAGCCAGCAAAGAAGCCGTAATTGAATTACACTTGGTATGTGGTCAATTATTTCAGAAGCAGCGTCATTAACCAAAGTTACAAGGGAGTACTGGCCAATGTAGTCAATATGTTTTCCGTAATAATGGGGAGCTACATCTAAAACAGAGTATTTTTCTCAAAAATAACTTTTATTTGCAAACATTCATTCAAATTTAATTAATTTGTTGAGCCAAGATTGAAATATTGGTTGGGTTCACCTTTTAGCTTGTCAAGCAGTCGTAAGTTGCGTGATAAAGAAGTGTTAATTTATGCAAATGTATGCAAATCACCCGATTTCCTAGCTTCTCTTTTCTCCCAATTTCAAGATTTCCAAAAGAATTGAACTCTACTATGGCTGCGTCAAATTTTCTAAAATTTTCACATTATTTTGTTTAACTGCTTTGTCAATAGAGTATTTACAATTTGAATAAGAGGGATTTGCATTTTGCTAATCATATTTTTAAGCATTTTACTGAGTGTCAGTTTTGCAACCCATGCCATTTTAAAATGAGGATAGATGATGTAAAATAAAATAGTTGTTTTTCTACATATACTCTTCTTTCGATTGAAATATTACACTTCAGAAAATAGTATCAAGTTTTTGACTTAAATTAATTTTGATCATTAATACCAAAATAGAGGTTTTAACCCCAAATATACACCCACTTCACCCTTTGATTAAAATATTGCTGCCATAATAAACTGAAGATTATCTGCTTTTTGAAAATAAATATAGTACAAGGGGTTTCCTTGTCATCTTATATGAGAAATATTCCTTTGAAAAAAATGTGTTGGCAACATGAAGCTCCACCTTATAGACCAATCAGATCGATTTAATTCCAATGAAAGCATTAAATAAGAGAAGATAATATTGATTGACCGGCATGCCTGTGATTTATGTCCAAGTGAAGAATGTCTAAAATATCAAAATGTTTTCACAGGATTCGAAATGTTGGGGCTATATCTATCTATCTATCTGTCTATCTATCTATCTATCTACAAAATGTATAATATATATATATATATATATATATATATATATATATATATATATATATATATATATATATATATATATATATATATATATATATATATATATATATAGGCCTAATGTACAAAACAAAGCAGGTCAAGACGCACCAACTCAGGACACCAAGCTCTTCATTTATAAAATTTATTACCCGACGTTTCGTGGGAGTAATCCCACTTTATCAAGGTTAAAACAATAAAAAGGCGAGCAGAAAACTGCCCCGCTTTCCTTCGACCCAGAAGTCGAATTAAACTCAATACGTTTGTAATTTATATATATATATATATATATATATATATATATATATATATATATATATATATATATATATATATATATATATATATATATATTATTTGTCTCTCATATTAAAAAACACGATTGGAACTAATTTGGGATATTTGGATAGTGAAGTAACGTCGTTTTAATCTGTAAATGTAAGCTCATCTGCTTTACCTTTTTAGTTATACACTTGTTTTTATGAGTTATGGGATCCAACACTTTTGAGAAATTTGAAAAATATGCATATCCAATTATTCCAAATTAGTTCCAATCGTGTTATTTTAAAAAAACTTTCCCGCATAGAGCTGTGATCATCTTGTAGGTAGAATTCATATTAATACGTTTGTAAAAATTCATTATTCTCGTGCTAAGTTTGCGAAACACATGAGAGTGAGAAATTGATGTGCAATACGCACATACATAAGCATAGACACACGGAAATCTATTCAACATAAACCCCAGGCCATGTGAGTGCCGGTGATTCAACATTACTATGGTAAAACCTAAAATATAAAAATAGTCCACAGTGAACACAGAAGTGCAAATTTTAGCAAAGTGAGACAGAAAATTAATTTTATCATTACTGTTATTTGCCATACTTACGACAATCTAAATAGTTTTAAATATATTGAGAAAAAAACCTGAAAAAATTGCCTTCTTTTGTGAAAAATTACAGTAACACTCATCGACTTTTAAATTACCACACTGCGTTTACAAATTGGGATAATTTTCACCTCTTTTCGAATATCGCTCTACGTATAGATGTTAATAATTTCTCAAAATATCTCACGGCTTGCAGAGATATGGGTCTGCAGAAATTTACTTCTCATATGGTTTACTATAAGTGAACCTTACGCATGCGTAAAGCAGTCACCCTGAGTCCCTAGACTTCTCAACAGGACTCGTCGTCTTTGGCTATTACAAGTATAGTACAGCTACCTCGCAGATGTCATTTTCATTGACACAATGTCCGCAACCTGTTAGCTACAAAGTTCTTTGATGCTTTGTGATCATTAGCATATCTGCTAAATATTGAGTTTACATTTGCATTATATGGTCTTCCCTTTTGGTACGTGGGGCACAAAGACTAAACGATCCGTCGCTCGAGGACGCTCGCTACTCTCGAACGACGGATCTTCCAGTCTAGGGGGAACTGGACGTAATCACAACTCACATCTATGCAGAGGCAATCAATAATGGTGCATGGTGTTTACATTTTCTAAAGAGTCTGGTTTTTTTTGGCGCTTATCTTTATTTTACGACAGAACAAACAGTCGTGGCAAACGAAACAGTGAAGTTATTTAACTGCACTTCTCGGTCACAATCGACAAATGCAATTTGGTAATAAGCGAGTTTCGAACAAGCTCAAACAGATGACGTTATTTATTCAGTGTTGTTTAAATCAGACATCCTATCGTGTACAAACGCAATAGTAGTGCTTGATCGCCGAGTCAAACTGTGCAGGATTGGGGTTAACTTAAATAACATACACATATACGGTAGGGTAAACTACAAAACATAGTTTAACGACGCATTTGATGTGTGTTTTTTATATTGTGTAATCACCTGAACAGTTGACGGTGAATGTTACCTTATGAATAAACTTGAGAGCTCATGACAAATAAATGCAACATTTTAATCTACATTTAATATTGTTGTATATTTAAACAATAAAGCACAACCAGCAACGGAATACCACTCGATTTTGACCAGTTCACTCCATATCTGCACGAGGGATATATGCACTCGCTATCGCTCGTGCATATATGTCGTGAGCTGGTCAAAATCGAGTGGTATACCATCGCTGGGTGTGATTTATTGCTATTATATCATAACAGTATATTGAAATTCTGGCGTGGTAAGTCAAAAACGGGTTTTAGCTAAAGCTGAGAGCTCGCGCGTGTGCCAACCGTGGTATATCGCCAATATACG
The DNA here is from genome assembly GCF_041260155.1 of Ptychodera flava. Classification (NCBI taxonomy): domain Eukaryota; kingdom Metazoa; phylum Hemichordata; class Enteropneusta; family Ptychoderidae; genus Ptychodera; species Ptychodera flava. The sequence continues at coordinate 20,092,113 of NC_091928.1, read as the reverse complement.
ACGGTTCTTTTCGCGTCTCGACCAATCAGATTGCTGCATTTGCACCATAAATATACTGGTATGATATATTTATTCATAAGCGATAACGATAGCAGTCGTTGCTTTTCCACGGCGTGGCTGAGGTTTTGTTGAGCCGTTATGTGACGTTGGCCAGGCGAGATCTAGAAAACCTTAGCCCCGATTGCGGGGCTGATATCCGAACTGACTGTAATCAAAATCTTTACGTCAATTATTGAATTTGGATAATTATGTATCGCCATTTAGCGTTCCCTACCATTAGTCCCCGTTGTTATTTTAACGATTCCTTGCCACTGTCGTGATTTTCCGGGTCCACCATATCTGAAAGACTCATCATATCTATGAGGTACGCGTATTTTAATTACTGTAGCAGAACATCAATTGAAGAAACCTCTGACAGGTTTCACGTCACTCAGAAATCATACATTGCTGTCCGCGAGTAATGCATATCGGAAGCAACTCTCTAATCATCTTTCCTTCTTTGTCGGTGTACAGGGAAATGTCTGCTCAGTCACTAAATCCAAGGTGACTTCCTACTCGGAGTCTTACTCCCAGTCGTACTCGAGGTATACAACAACAAAATGTGGTTTCTTTGGGTGGAGTCGCTGCACTAAGTATGTGTAAGTATGCACACGTAATACCCATGCTATGCCCCCGTTTACGCAGTCGAGAAGTGCCGAATAATTGGGCGCGTGCGGCTTTCTTGTTTACAAACAACGTATTTCGTGGATGATATCCAGATGCATCACGTCAACATAGCTGCAACATTTCAATTTTAAGATATTCATTGTTAAAAAACATGTTACAACTTTCATCAGTCGCCAACATACGCTGGATACAGTACTTATACGTCTGTCTTAGGGGTCCCTGGCAGTCTTTGAGCAGAGTTCCGACGACCACCTCCCTTTAACTTGATTCCTTGCAGTTATACATCGCATTGTAATAAGGTGCTTGTCTTCTACGGCGATTTACCATCATCGAAACAATTTTGAGAGGACGCGAAATTTGAAATAATAGAATAATTACCAAGACGCCACTTGTATGACATAACAAGGTAACAACCAAGAGTCCACTTGTTCAGACATCTTTGACATATTACAAAGTTGTAAGTTTGAGGGCGCACCCTATCGTGCAGAACGGGAGGTTTCAGAAGGGGCACGTAGTATCTGTCTACGTGTTAAAGGTATACAGTCACCTGTAATCTAATATGCCATATATGATCAAAGGGGCGGCGTTCCTTGGTATTCAAAATGCCCATGTGGGGCGCTGTTTTAAAAGGCGGCCACCCGCTTAAAATCTGTGATTGGTTAGATTTTCTCCTTCCATGGTAACTGTTGCAAAATTGGAACAGGTGACAGTATACCTTTAACGGAAAAGTTCTTATAATGTTTTCACTAAATTTTCCACGTTACAGGAGATCATACAGGACAAGATATAGAACAAGATACAGAAGAGACTATTACCAGGACTATTTTTGCTGCGATGGTTTCTACAAGGACAGAGACCAGTGCCTAGGTGAAACATTGCACACATTGCCCTGTATATTTAACGTAGAATGCACCTCGGCAACAGATATGCAAACTTTTACAATTGATTTCTGATCTACCACTCGCGTCAATTTTAAAGCTCCACCGTCTTAGTTTTTCGAAAATCGAAAATTTTATTTTGCTTCATAAAGTTAACACAGGGATGGTGGCCATTTTGAATTTCAGTATCGGTACATCTTGGGTAATTTTTTTTTCTTGTACAAAATTTGAACGCTGTCGACCCCCACCCCCCGCTTTTTATACTTTGTTTTGCAAGAGTGTGGTTGAAAGATTCCCTGTGGAAAGTTTAAGCTTAAGTCCTGTTCTTTCGAGGCGCACACCACCTGATACTAATAAATGAGGAAATTTGACGTAGTTGCGGTGAGCCAGGTGACATTTTTTCCCGTCACAGCTGTACCGGACCGACATGATTATTATTTTGTGTAAATGTCTTGCTGCCCATTTATTTTCTATATACTGTTCGTGCGCGGTCCAAATTTTCTTATCGTAGACATCATAAAGTATGATTGACTTTTGGTAGATCTTCGTGTACGAGATCGACATCGTATTGCAGTTAAGATTTCGATTTATGAATCTCATGAAAAAGTTGGGTAATTTTTTTCTCTCTACGAAATCTGTATTTTTAGTCCCCATGGACACCGTCCGGGGGACGTATAGGTTTGGTCATGTCCTGGGGGACTTATAGGTTTGGTCATGTCCGTGCGTGCGTCCGTCCGTCCGTCCGTGTGTGCGGCGTCCCTCCGTTCACGCAGATATCTCAGAGATGCTTGGAGCGATTTCATTCAAACTTGGTACAAGGATTACTTCATAAGTCATACAGACGCACGTCGATTTGTTTTCTGATATGATCCAATATGGCCGACAGGCGGCCATTTTTTATGATTTTTTCATGTACAGAGCCATAACTCAGGCGTATCTCAACCGATTTAATTCAAACTGGTACAAGGACATTGACCTATGTAATGTATGCATGTCGATTTGTTTGTGATATGATCAATATGGCCGCCAGGCGGCCATTTTATTACGATGTTTTCATGTACAGTGCCATAACTCAGACATGTTTCAACCGATTTTATTCAAAGTTGGTACAAGGACATTGACCAATGTCATAGATATGCACGTCAATTTGTTTTGTGATATGATCCAATATGGCTGCTGTGCGGTCATTTTGTTACGATTTTTTCGTGTACAGAGCCATAATTCAGGCATATCTCAACTGATTTTATTCAAAGTTGGTACAAGGACATTAACCTATGTCATACATATGCACATTGATTTGTTTTGTGATACGATCTAATATGGCCGCTGTGTGGCAATTTTTTTACAATTTTCCATGTCCTGAACCATAATTCAGACATATGTACGTCAATGTGTTTCTCGATATGGTCTGATATGGCCACATGGTGGCAATTTTGTTATGGTTTTTTTCATGTCGAGAGCCATAACTCTGGTAAGTCTCAACTGATTTTATTCAAAGTTTGTACCTGGACATTGACTTATGTCATACATATACCTCTTGATTTTTTAAACAATAAGATCAAATATCGCTGCGTGGCGGCGATTTTATTACGATTTTCTCATGTACTGAGCCATAACTCAGACATATTTCCACCAGTATCATTCAAAGTTGGTACAAGGACATTGACCTATTTCATACATGCTCGTCTATTTGTTTCACGTCATTGTAGCAGTATCATGTCAATTATTGAAGTTTCATAATTAGGCTGATATGTCAAGAAATACTGCATCAAATTTCATGAAACTTTGTACAGATGTTCAGCACACATTGATTTAACAGTGAAAAAGACATTTATCAATGTCATTTTAATTAATTTGTAATGGCATATGTAATGAACTTTCCTACTTAGAGTGAGATATCCGCAAATACAACGTCAAATTTGATGAAACTTGATACAGATGTTGATCTCATTGTGTTCTAAATACTACATTAAATTTTATGAAATATGGTACCGGTGATAATCTATTAGTGTTACGATAGTATGAAAAATGTTTGGCAACACCCTGTCAACTAATTCCCAGTTGACTCATTTAATGGCCTTTAGGATAGTGGCCTACATTGGTTTTATGTTTTCATCACCATGGAACTCATTCTTGGCCATTGAGTGCCATCTGTATCTAAGTATTTTTATCACAGACCCAATAAAGAGGACTATATCCTCTCTGAGGACCTGTAATCAAAGTACCCATTAACAAGTGGGGACTGTGTCATCAACGATGACTTGTATTTTATTTTCTAAAATTGCTTCTGAACTGTGGCTACTTTGTCCCTATCGCAAGATCCGTGTGAGTCCTACGTCACACTACAGCAGCCCTGGCGGAGTATGTACTTAAAACGTGACCCAATGGAGCCCGCCTACTGTGACAATGGCCTTGACAATGGTTGGTACAGACTGGACAGTGATGCTGGCGGTGATATACCTGGCACGTGTGTACAGCCAGCATTTTGCAGTACTGATATGCCTATATGGCTCAAAGGTGAAGTTGTGATGTCTCGGTTTTAAGTTTTAAAAGTTATTGCTTAAGTCATCGGACTGACTGCCTGCCTGACCGATAGACTGGTTTAATGATTGACTGGCCTACAGGTGGATTGATTGACTGATTAATTGATTGATTGATTGAATAATCATTGTTGACTGATTGATTGATTGATCGATTGACACATTCATTCGTTATTCTTATTCACTGACTGACCGATTGCCAGACTGATTTAAATCGGTTGATTGGCTGACTAATAAATTGATAGACCCAAAGATTGATCGATTTATTTATTTAGTGACTGATTGACTGATTGGCTTATCGATTTATTGATTAGTATAAATATAAACATATAAATAATTATCCCAATTTTAAGCATATCCTGTGCATTCTATGGGGAGTTTACAACTGTCAACCATCCCAACATATTCATTCTCCCCTTGTGGATTTACAAACGAGTTGCTATGTCAACATCCCTACCATATCCCTATTCATTGCATACGGAGAAAAATTGTGATTGTCATACGAAGTAAACTGACAAGATTACATCTACAGCAATTATCTTTGTGAATTTGGTTCATACAGATTTCCGTCCGACAGTTGACGAACTGATCGCACCGAAAACAGTCTGCGTCACTACGAGTAATGACACTTGTTGTGGAGAAAGTTGGAACATCGATGCCAAAAACTGCTCCGAGTTTAACGTGTACTCACTGGTTCCACCGCCAAGATGTAACATGGTCTATTGTGAAGGTATCCATCTTGATATCTTGTATTTCGAGACTCTTCCAGAAGATGTAGGAAATAAGTATCTATTTCACAAAACAAAAATCATGAAATAGTATCACAAGTTGCCACTATTGTCCATTTTGAAGGAGGAATAGGAACATTTTTAGCGAGATATTAAGGAATAGAAACCTATATATTTAAGCAGGAAGCCACCAGAGCGATGGGAACACCACGAGATTTTGGCCAGTTCACGATATAATGCATGCACGAGCGATAGTGAGTGCACAGGTCAATAATGAATGGTTTGCCGAGGTTTTTTATTGCTGTTATGTTATAACAGCAGTACATTGAAATTCTGGCGCGAAACTTTAAAAAGAGTTTTCTCCAATAGACGGTTTGCGCGCGTTCCCGGGCAAACCGTGCCATATTGCGAATATAGCAAGGTTAGTTTTTACGTCTCGACCGATCAGATCGCTGTATTTTTGCCATCAATATATTGGTATATTGTTACACAGTCCCCTATGTTATTGTGATAAATAATTATTTGTCTAGACTCCGTAAGTACAACTTCTCAAATAAGATTTGACGTGGAAAACAGGTCTACGCCGTGAACAGGAAACAAAAGTTAACATGTGTTGATCTACAAATATAACAAATACTATGGCAGTTAGTAAAAATGCGAATTGATACCCTCGCGCTCACAGAAACAGGGCGTCCTGAGTGACAGGCAATGTTACTGTTGATAGTCGGGACTAAAAGTGAGTAACTTGTCAAAAACAAACAATAGTAAAAGCCATGTCAAAGATTGAACACTAGACATTAAAACTTTATTTTGGGAGTAGAACACAATATTTTACTGTTAAAACAGGATAAAAATAATGAATGATACATCACAAATACATTAGTTACAGCTTATAGAGCTTCAATAGTAGGAAATAATATGTATGTGACAAAAAGAAAACAAAGACAAAATATTAATGAAAAGACTAGTTACTAAAACGATGAGTTACATTTACTTAACAGGAGAGGAGCCTATTTGTGACGATGACGACGAAGAAGAAGACTGCGTGGGTAAGTGTTATGAAGAGAGAGTATATGTAGCATAAAAAAAGAGGTACCCACCCATAGACGGAAAATTCCGTCGATCGAGGGCGCTCTTTACACTCCCTCTCTTGGGAGCGTAGAGAGCGCCCTCGGACGACTAATCGTTCAGTTTACAAACCCAGAGGAACATACACCAAGCATATATTTCGAAATGCGACGAATTGACGTTGCATGCATTGCCTACCACTAAGTGCATTCTCACAGTCCCATGCCGTCATTTTTCATGAAATTTAGAAAATGTCTAATAGGCTGAATAATAGTATCCGAGACTACGTCAGAATACTTTGTTTGATTTAAAAAAAAACCCTATCGATTAACCAACTTCCATACAAGGCGAATGGTGTATGTAATGCCTTGATCAATAACAGTCTTGAATCAGTTGTGTTTATTGACTAGTATTCATTAACAAATTATCTTCCAAGGAAGCGATGATGGTAATTTTGTCAATGAAAACACATGTTAATAATCAATAATATGTTTGCTTAACAAAAAAGAGTCTCTGAATACTGCTTATACGACAGGAAAATATATTCATCTGTTTTGTAAAGCATTTTTGCTTGTTATTGTGTATTATACATATGTATACATTGGATAAGTAACACTATGGTGTCCATTCCATGCCAAAATTACTACTTTGATTATACAACTTGACATGTAACTCCGTTCTCTATTCCACTACTCCACATGCTATTCCACTACTCCATATCCTATTCCACAACTCTGTATGCTATTCCGTTTTCTATTCCACAACTCTGTATGCTATTCCGTTTTCTATTCCACAACTCTGTATGCTATTCCGTTTTCTATTCCACAACTCGCATTTTTCTCTCTCTTTGTGCGAGGGGACCATTTCACGTCCGTCGCTGTGAATCTTGTTCGATTGCCAGTAACACTGCCCTGCTCCGCAGAGCTAGGTCTAGAATGGAATGTGGAGTTGTGAAATGCAATTCAGAATCGAATGTGGACTTGTCAAATGAAATTCAGAACAGCATACAGAATTGTGAAATAGAATTCGGAATGGCATGTTGAGTTGTTAAATGAAATTCATAATCGAATGTGGACTTGTCAAATGAAATTCAGAACAGTATACAGAGTTGTGGAATAGAAAACGATATAGCATATAGAGTTGTGGAATAGAAAACGGAATAGCATAAAATTTGTGGTATAGAAAACGGAATAGCATACAGAGTTGTGGAATAGAAAACGGAGTAGTGGAATAGCATGTGGAATAGTGGAATAGAAACCGGAGTTGCATGTCAAGTTGTAAAATCGAAGAAGTAATTTTGGCATGGATTGGACACCATAGTAACACATCGTCGTCTTCATCCTTGGTATAGCTGCTTCCCTCCAGTGTTCAACAGCACATCCTGGTGACGTCTTGGACAAACATTGTACACTTCACGCCCACTTACTGTAAAGTAAATCTGTCGTGACATCAGTCATGTTCTTTTCAGAGATGTTTCCCATAATGCAAGGACCCCCAGTGCTTGAAGGGCCAATATTGACCCATGGCACATTCCATTTCAAGTGCACTGTGGATTTGGCCGACCAATATGACCAGGCAGCCCGCTGTGAAGTTAGTTGGTTGTTTGATGGCGAAACCCAAGATGACATAGAGTCGGTTATACTGCACGTAAATTCTTTGTCGACCCTTATACCGGGTGAGGTGTTTTCGTATAGGAAAGGAAGACTTGGAGTTATGGTAAGTGATCATTTTAATCGATAACTTACAAGTGAGTATAAACGTACTTTATTCATCTCTGTGTCTGCGTTTTCATGCGATATGGCTTACAATTTCCATTTCTTCAGGATGATAAATTTCCATCAACCTATGGGTTATTAGCGAAACTGGACGAGCATTAACTACCGCAGTTTTCATGAAGACCTGCTTAAAATCGTAATTTATCTATTTATCTATTTATTTATTTAACTTTAAAAGAATAATCAATCTTCCCACGTATTCTTGTTACTGACAGTGCAGACTTAGGCAAACAGTGCAAGGCTTTCTAAACAGCACTAATCAGGGAGATAAAACTTGGAGCCATAGGACTCGCGATATCTTGAGTATTCAGCTAAAGTATTAAAGGAGGGTAACACTGTTCTGAATCTGACCACGTCACTTCTTACTCCTCAGGTTGGATGTCGAGCCCGTTCCTTCTACGAGAATTTCCACAAAAGTCATTGGTATGCAAGTGACAATTACTTCGTTGGTATCAAGGTAAAGAATAGTCACGTATTCCCTTTAAAATTTCCTAAGGGAATGTGTCGGTTTGCTTTCATAATTATTACATTGCTTATCCTGTTAAAAATGTTTTGGAGCCTAAAAGATAAAATATATTGCTGTATAATTTGGGCGGGTAGCCACGTTGGTAGGAAATGGAAAATCACACACCTAGGCATCTGCACATTATTACAGGGAATGCTTTAAAGAAGAAGTTATCCAAAAATACGATGTGTTCTTAAACATTGTTGTCATTTAGGTCAGCGCAGATGACCCATTTGTACTGAGCGAGTCCGATGGACTTGGAACGACGATACCAATCTGGTCAACGATTCCAATTCTTTGTGAGGATTTGACGCATATGACAGCCTGCCGTATCAATATACTAGCTCAGACGCAAGGTGAGATTGCAACAGAGTGCAAAAAACTTTATTTCATTATTTCATTTATAGCCATACGTCACTTGACGTGACGTTCCACAATACAGATTGACAGCTAATCGTCAGAAAACCACAATACATGGAAATAAATTTTTATCAATGTTGTAAACGGGGAACGATATCAAGAGGTTAAGGTAGACAACAAAACCCCGGGGTAATTATATTCAGCAATTCTGCCACAGGAAATAGTTGGTCTTAACGTGACTTGTCTGCATAGCGAAAGAAGCGAGCTGATTACAAACTGAAAGCTGAACATTACGATGAGAAAGTTGAGTAAAATATTGGGCATGACCTAAACAATTTTTGAGAGTAAAGTCTTCATAACGAAAACACCTAGATGTCTTAGGGGGTCTCGTTACCTTTATGAAGCAGCGTGACCCACTAGAATTTTGGTGATTTTACAATTGTTGAGTTTACATCCTGTATTTTGCGGTCTCATAAAAGCGGGAAGTGCTGAGATCGATGTTTAATTTTCAGGTGAGGAAACAGAAGACGATTATTTCCATGAAGAGCTGTCGTTTGATCGCTGCGACATCGCGATAGCTCCACGTGACTGGGATGAAACCAGCAAAACAGCGACAACGGAGTTCACGGTTGTGGCGAGACGTGACTTCATGGACGACGGCGTCCGAAACGTGACCATAAGAAGTAGAGTACTCCCTCCAGACTGTGTTAACAGCAGCTATGTGTCCATCTTTGATGGGTATGAAATTCAACCAATACAGGTACAATATGCTATTTTAAGGTTGGTTCTGAGAAGAAAGTGTATCCAATTACAATTGTCCGTTTTACACATGCCATATTCATTAAAAGCAACCCAGATTGCTACAAAGCATCGACCTTCCAAAATATTATACAGTGTCTATTTATAGAATGCTTCACTTTTAATTATGACTAACATAGGTCTCTGTCATTGGCGTGGATCATAAACGCTGCTCATCGTTTGGTGACCCACATTACAGGACTTTCGATGGGTAAGTTGCTCATATTACTTACGAAGGATTAAAACTTGATAAATTGGAGAGTTAATTCAGGATAGTTGTCTATCACATGTAAATAGTTTCTTGTATTGTAGCTATTTTAAGAGTTTCTTGAAGCTGTTGTAGGTCGATCGAATTAGCGAATAAAATGTACTTACTCCAAGAATGTGAGGCTTAAATATGACTTCCTTTTGTTACAGCATTGATATAAGGTGTAAGCTTTTGTTGCCGTCCTAATTTTCAGTTTGATTGCAGACTCTGGTATTCCATGCTGAAAACCGGATACTTTGTGTTACTTAGAGGAACAACCAACACGGGCGGAATACTGGAGGTAAGATTATGGAACAGACTAATCTCCGATTGTAGTGAAAAATGCAGCTTTTTGGGAAAATTGGATAGTGAAGTACCGTCGTGAAAATCTGCAAATGTAAGCTCATCTGCTTTTCTTTTTACGTTACACACGTGCTTTCATTAGTAATTTGCAATATTGAGATATTCAGCTATAGGATACCTAACATTTTTTAGAAATTTGAAAAGTATGAAGATCCAATTATCCCATATTGTTCCAATCGTGTTAACTTCTACGTACTAAGTTCTACCGTACAGTTTCACACGCCATACAAACAGGCCAAAATGTATCGGTAGTGTCAAAACCACGTTAACAAGTGCATTTTTGATTTCTGTGTAATGACTTTATTAGAATTATAATGCAAGTTTTTGTCCGTGATTCACTAGGCAATATTAACATGTATACAACACATTTTAGGTACAGACAGCGGCTACAGACTGCGCTGAGGTTTCTTGTAACTGTGCCGTGGCGATCCGTGAGAATAATGACCTAGTCATTCTGGACATCTGTAACAGAGACAGTTTGAGGATATCAGTTCCGAGGAAGAACCTGTCACCTGGTACTGCCATCCATCAGCAGTATGGAAACAAACATTATGTAAGTATATTAATATTGACTGTTTTTCAAACATTCATAATCTGTCTGCATGTCTGTCTAAGACAGACAAAGGTAGAGCTCTATTTAATCATACTTCAATTGAGTTTCTTTAATTGAGTTTTTTTTCAATTATTTGAATTCGATGGCGCTGTTTTCTTACGTATTCATAGTAAACATTCTGAATTTTACCGTAGCCAACTTATTGAGCAAGATTGCTAATATCCGGCAACTTTACCCTTTACCATGAATCGCTCGTAAACTACCGGTTTGAGACCTCACGAGAACAAATTTATTTGAATTCTGTGAGCGATTGAGTTATTCGGGTAGATATAGAGCGAAATCGAGTCGATTTCATTCAACAATAGTTAGAAAACAGAGAAAAGGCAGTTTTTTCATGCACGGTCCAAATGGGGACAAAGCATCAACTTACTCTAATATAAGCAAGCGATGTAATCTTTGTATATCAGAAAAGCTACACATGATCAATGCTGACAAATCTACGCCGTCAAACAAACGCTTGGAGTTGGTTTCAAAATGTCGCCACCAGAACAGATATTGTCTATCAAATTTTAAGAACACCAACAAATAGAATGATACGACCCGATCATACATGCATAAGAGTGTTGAGCTAAGAATCCTTTTCACTTCTTCTGTCTGATGATTGCAGGATGCATGGAACTTAAGTAACAGATATCATTACCTTGTATTTCAAGTAATTTTGTTATATAATACACACACACACACACACACACACACACATATATATATATATATATATATATATATATATATATATATATATATATATATATATATATATATATATATATATATATATATATATGGATTTTCATCTAACGATAAAGTTCAGAATATGACAGGTTGGTTTGCTTTACAAGCAATAAGCATATATGCCTATTTTGAATACGTAATAAAAAAGCGCTATCAAAGTCAAATAGTTGAAAGGAACTCAATTAAACAATGATCAAAGTAGAGCTCTACTTGAACGGATATGCAGATATAATATCATATAGGGCTCAGCCCTTGGTGTCGCTCCCGGGGTCAAGTTAGAAATGTTATCTATTGATTCATGATTAGTTATCGTAAAGAATAAAATAGAATTAATTATTACTTGCAGCTATGTATGTTTGTACGACAGCTATCCAAAGTTTATCATCTGATGAAAACAGTTCGATGTCAGACCCTGCAGGTGTAGATTTTCTGTAATGTGTAAAAACGTTGGACAAAAATTGCCAAGTTTTACCATGATAACACAGCTACCTATTTTGTTTAACTGAGGACGTATTTTGCCATCATTATCGTTGCAATAGTAACTGCACTGCTCAACTTCCAATCGCAGACAGTGGTATGGTTGAGCTGAAATCTGTTGAGTTATGAGACCCACCTCATGTGTATCAATGGGCCTTGAATTTTGCAAAATTACCACTGGGGGCACTCTTTTGACCTTCCGTGGACTTGGCCACACGAAATTTTGACCAGTGTACAAGCTACAAGCTAGCTACGCCTGATTATACACCTGCCAATGAAATTTTCGGTCGCTGAATGTTCTAAAGTAGGAAAATTTAGCTCAACGCTACCATGGTCGCCTATGGGAAATGAATAAGTGGTCTTGTGCCACCTTCCAGTAACTCGCATAGTATGTTATGAATCTGCACATGTATAGTTAGTAAGCCGCCGGCGCGACTATTATGCATGGTTCTTGGCAACCCTTCACGGCACACACATTTTTTTCTGGACTTGAAATAAAGTATTGATTAAAACTTGTGCTTTACAATGACGGTTGTACAACTTCATCCTTTTATAAAAGGTGTATATGTACTCTGGTGTCACACTTGAAGTACGGCTGGTCAGCAATGTGCAGGGCAAGTGGTTAGATGTGTTTGTCACCCTTCCTTCCGATTATTCTGGACTCACGATGGCGCTGTGCGGTGATGGAGACGATGACGAAACCAACGACTTCACAACGAGGAACGGTGAAATTACAGAAGATCTGGACGACTTTGCTGAGTCATGGAGGTGGGAAAACATTATTGATGTCGTAACGATGAGCAACAGTGACCGGTATACAAGCTTTGGGAAGAAATATTATAGAAAAAATCATGACAAGTTTGATTATCTATTGCACGATCTTGAGCTAAAAAAATTATATCAGTACAGATTCAAAAAACAGGGGGGGAATTGTAGCAGAAAATCTTGCCCTTTACGGCATATGAAGCAGATATATAAAAGCTAATTGCTAACGTCTGTATCAGAAATAGGAATAGAAATCGTAAGACTGGAAACCATAAGTCTCAAAAACGTATATTTGGCCATTAATCTACATTGTATTGATGCTTAAAATTAACATAAGCCAACCGCTATATGCCCTAAATAGAAACACGTTTTCACAATATTATCAAAGATGTGTCATAAATAATACAATAAACGTACAGGCTATGTGTTCGTCTATGGATTGTTCTTCACTACGGATATACATTCCTTTTTACAGGGTTTTAGACGGAGAAAATTTATTCTTGGGATACGATCGGCTGTCATGGATACCGGAAAGCAATACAATGTACTGCAACTGTCCAACTGGGATAGACAGCTTCAGAATTTGTTGTGGATACGGACTGCACACCGACCAATTAAGACTCGGCACCGACATGACGCACCTTTACGCAAACGGGACCACAGATCACAGTGAAAAATCATGCGTGGACCCGCTTGACGGAAGTGTAGCGATTCACGCAGAAACTCCGCAGTGCATCGAGAAAACGGATCAGGAGAATGCCAGAGATGACTACGTGGAGGCTGGAGACATCCGGTTTGAATATGATTCCGGATTCAAACCGAGCATCCCGGAATGGCCGACACCGAGCGGCATTACAGAGGGAATGGCACGCGAGTTTTGTGGAGAGTTTCTCAGTTCTGCCTCCATCTACTCTGCATGCATTGAGAAGACAAACCTGAATACTCAGAAGTACAATGAGACGTGCGTTATTGATATACAGGTATTTACAAGTTTTCAATAAAAATTTTGTGTGACATATTTGCTTTTCAGACGACAATGTTCCTTGCTCCTTTGCCTACCTACCTGTGACATCTGCTTAATATTTCATGCGACAGTTAGAAAGATCTAAAATTGGACGGTATGACAGAGTACACTCTTTTATTACATATAAAAAAAAATGAGGACCAAAGTTTTACCTGTACTGTAATACCATACAGACTGTGCAGTCGTTTCGGTTTGACGTTAAAAGTCTACTCTTATGTCTCGTTGAACAGCCTATGAGGGACATAACTGAATTCTCACAAATCTTCGACAGTTCATAAGCTTACACCCGGCGATCGTTGACTAATTATTGGGGAACATCAAATACGACATCAATTACAGGGCTCATAATGTCAAAAGTATTGAAGACTTCGAAAACCTCTGAAGGTTGCATGCGCCTCGGGCCCTCAAACTTTTACAGTCTTCTTTTGGTCTATGGTCGTAAAAAAACATAGATTGAAATGTCTTATATTTTGTCAGGCGACAGATACCCTCGACTTTACGCCCTCTACGGCTGCAGCATTCCTATTTGATTGCATAGATCTCGTGCTCCGTAACATCTCTTTGTACGACAAAGACGGCCAAGGAAACAAAGTGCCGCCGCAAGATCTGGTGACCATGCTTTGCCCCAGTGATTGCAGCAAACAAGGCGAATGTATCGACAACATCTGCGTCTGTGACAAAGGTTTCACTGGGAGTGACTGTTCTCATGAGGAAGGACAGCCAATACATCTAAGCTACCTCAAGCACGACGCCCTCTGTGACTTACAATCAAGGCCATGTCAGACAGCGTTTGGTGTTGGAGAGAATTTCGTCGAATCAGAAAGACTCATGTGTAAAGTCAAGCTTACGAGTCAGGTACTTTAATATACCGAAATATTGCTTACCAGCAGAACTACTTATTTTGAAACGGAAATCATTTTCACATTCCTCTTTTGTATCGATACTTGCTTATGAAAATCCTGGACTCGCCAGATTAATGGAAGTAATGATCGTTTAGTCGACCATAACATGATTGAAAAAAGTAGATTTAAAGGGAATGGGTCATTGGAAGTGTGCGACTTTCTTGTTTACAAGCATTTTGTTTCATGCACGCATCACGCTAAAGTAGCTGCAACTATTGAATTTTATGATGTACATTATGACTAACATGTTTTGATTTTCACTCATTGCCATCATGCCGTGGATATAGCATTTACGTCGGTCGTATGGGTCCTATACAACCTTTGAGCTTAGTTCCGACGACGCGCTCCCTTAAAGCCAACACAGGTAGTTCGACATCCTGATTAAGGGAACTTGCTTTCACTTATTAACAATTTTGCCTTGTTTCATAAATAACTTAACGTTTCTGGTAAACAGACTCACTTTGCCGTTTGAATAAACCAACTTCTATTGTGACATGACTGCGTTTTTATTGATGTCAAAACCTGATGTTAGGAATAACCCCACTGTTACCTTGTTCACATAGTCGTATGGGTCCAATATAACCTCTGAGCGCAGTTGCGTTGATACCCTCCCTTTAACACATACAATTTGAGGTGGACATTGCCAATGTCCAATACCGTAAATTAATACTTAAGATATTTCTCTCTGTTTTTTCCAACCAGAACAATCATATCTCTGTGTATTACACGGAAGCATATCTCATAAGCTCAACAGAAATCGCATGTCCTTTGAGGCACACGGGTATCAACACATATCCAGCAACAGTCACCAACAACGAACTGCCAGTAGAGTACTCCCATATTTCCTTCAGCTTGGATGGCATAACATTCAGCAACGAACTGCTATTCACTGTCTTTGACTCGGTGTGTGTCGAATGTACAGAAAGCGGAAACTGCGACAAAAAGGTGAGAGAAAATGGCTATACGGATTAACGCTCTCACGTCCCTAGATTTCTTGGAGCTTGAGATCACCAGTGTGGGATTGATTTGATCTTATTTGCGACAAGTGCCAAGTCCAGAATAAAATTCTGTTGTCAAAAAGAACATACCACATAGAACATAAATTATACTTTTTTACTGTCCGGCTTTATTAACTATTGGATGTGAATTACGAGTAGAGTAACACACAAAAGATTACATGCACTTTTAATTAAATTGAAGAGCAATTTTTGACAATATCTACATTGCGTAATCAGAGAAAATTATAATTAGTATTCTAAGATGCTGACTTGTGTGAAACGTGCGCTTTTTAACAGGGCGATTCATGTCTCATCGACGGGTTGTGCTTCGCTGAGGGAAACCAGCATCGGTTGGAGCCCGGGAAGTACTGTGACGCAATAAATGACGAGTTTGGATGGACTGAAAAAGGTATTACAACTATTCCGTGGCTTGAATTATTAGCCCGGTGTTGTGTGAATGTTCCTGTACATGTGTTGAGAGCTACCACAGTATGTTCGGTGCAATATTTGTAATAGACGTGAAAATGTACGTTTATGAAACTAACCGGCAGACAAAACATACATGCTCATCTATTTTAGGTTTTCGCTCATTCTTTCTTGCAGAGTAATTCGAAGTCACAGTTCAATAAAATGAACGTAAAGCTAACCAACGTGTTAATGGTATTACCGTAGAACATTTTGTTCTTAAGCCCGGCTCGAAATGGACCGGGATCAGGATTAGTGCCAAGTTTGGGTGGGCGTTTTGGGGCATGGCTCTGCATAATGAGTCTGTTGGCAACGGTTGCGATCGTTCGCATTATCTGCGTAATCTGTTTGCTCTCAAATCACACTCAGGCTTGGGTACGTACACTGCAGCCTTCGTTTCCCGGTTCGTTTCAGTTATGCCATGACAATACTCGAAAGAAAAAAGAAAGAAAGAAAAACTAGGAAGGAAAAGGAACACGTCAGGAAAATGGTAGGAAATAGGTAAACGGCGACGTCATGACCGATCGCAAAAAATAAAGGAAATTCACGGAAGGGTCGAGACTTCCTTGAATCTCGTGTATCACGATATTTGTAATAGCGATCGCGGTCAGTTGCTCGGTTGCTTGGCGGCGGGGTGATATCGAAAAATTATCACGAGTTATGTTTATTTTCGGAGCAATTGCAAGTTTTGCTCGAAACGTTTGTTAACCTTCAACTGGAATCAATGACAGACTGGGTTCCTCTCCGTCTTTCTTTCTACCTCCATGGTTATTGAAGGAATTAAAGTCCAGCTTTTGCCGAAATATTATTACGATGTAGCGCGGAATCAATGAGCTGTCCTCAGACATGCGTATCCTAAAGCGTTTACAAGATTGGGTGATGGCGCTTACTTGCTCATCTTGAACTGAAAGATTGAATGTTTCAACTGTTCAAATATCTTACAATTTTTGTTAAATTCTCATCACAGAAGTCCAAATGTAACTGGGATAATCGGTATGTCAAAACCTTACTGGTACCAGTGCTCCGAACACGACATGTCATTTCCACGTGTAAAAACACGTGTACATACGGCCGTTTTCGGGGCCAGCATATATATCCCAAACAACTGTTCAGTACCGTCAAGTTCGGCCGTAGACTTGGAAGGGGGAAGTTGTTAAAAACGTGGATCTCTTCGACTGACAATAATTAAATTGATCATGGAGGCTACCGCATGTTTTGATGGTTATTTTCGATGCCATTCTCAGTGCAAACTACGGACTCTGCTTACGCGCTTTTCGCTAGAAAACATCGTACTACGGGTAAGCTTACGGACTAGTCCTCTTGCTAAGTCACGTCTGAAAATGGTTCACTTTCGTGATGTCATTGCACCATAAACGCTAGCAAAAGAGTTGATGGCAACACAAAGTTTTCATCCTTCGCCCGCTGATATAAGTCTAAGTTTACATATAGTTTGTTTACATCGTAATTGTTCTCGTATGCACAGCAAATGTTTGACCAGTTTACGCCTCTGCGCGTCACCGAATGATTGACAATTGTTTGAATCATGGAACGACTGTCTCCTGAGGGCCATTCCCTTTGTTCAGAAAGCGATTTTTCCCCTAATCGTCGTAGTTTTAAAAAACTTTGTGAAACTTTGCAGATACCTGTATGGCCTAGGTGTTTATGAAACAGTCTATGTTCATGGTATGCCAATAATATATGTTTGAGAATCGTTTAGGCCGATTTTCACGGAGCGGTCTACCTAGCTATTGCCAGTTGTCACTCAAGCGCCATTATGAATTTTCAATAAGTTAGGGCCTTTTATATCCCGCACACCGGTTTAAATATTTAATCGCTTTACTAAAGTAGATGAGTGGGGCCCGGCAGTACAGACAGACAGACAGATAAACAGACAGAAAGAGATGTACAGAGGGAGCCATTAAGACAGACAGACTGTCAGACAGGTTATTTGTATAAGACCTATCACGGAACCCATCCTGTTTGGAAATGTATTACTAATATGCCGTTTTTAACCATTTCCAGATATCATTTGGACCACTGATTCGGCCAATTGGACAGAACAGACAACCGTAAGTCCCGGGGAATCGGGCGCTCCAAACAGCTCGGTAAGATACTTAACTTTAGAAAAGCTCATTGTATTTATTGTGTACACAAAAATTGATACAATAATAATTTCATCGGTATCGTTACGCGGATTCTCCACCACTTATTAAAGCTCGCCGTCTCCCTTAAAGCTAACGAGAGGACAGTCAGGATACAGAAACGGAGTAGTGGCTCAAAAGACTTCAAAGATAACATCGTCTATTTCTTATACATGGATCTTACATATTTCCAGGTGTTGTCCCTTTTCATTTCTGTGATTGTATTCGTAAAGACACCTCCTCATATACAAACAGTGGTTATTTACATAAAATTGAAATGTAACTGTGTAACTTTACATCCTCTCTGTCTGTCTGTCTGTCTGTCTGTCTGTCTGTCTGTCTGTCTGTCTGTCTGTCTGTCTGTCTGTCTGTCTGTCTCTCTCTCTCTCTTTAGGTGCTGTTTACATATTACATATATACTTAACAAGCTTGAATCAAATTCACTTCCTTTCTACGCTAAGGATTTGTTTAAAATATTTCTTTTTGACATTAATTCTTTATTGTAAATCTTTACGTTTAGGAGGCACTAGCTCTAACAGCAATAACAGCGATAAGGGGGATGTATTATTTGTTACAGGGAGGATGGCAAGCCTTTGTTGGGTTTGTTGGTGGAGTTCTCTTTGGTGCGGCTGTGATTTGTGAGTAAAACACAGATTTAACTTAACGCTCAAAATTTCAGCTTCTTGGCAAACGCTATGTGTAGCCGGTATCAATTTGGAGAATTGGCTGTGTAAACATGTAAACTATCTTTTGAAACATGAGACATAGCTGAGCGCTAGAAAAGAAATAAACATATTGATCAAAATATGCTACACATGGTTAAAATTTACTTCCATCACAAGACTACGAAATCTTATTCCACAGAGAACGACATACAGTACAGGGGAGCATCTTTAAAGCGACTCCCAGGTAACACCGATAAAAAGGTTTTTGAAATGATAGCCACAGCTGTGACCTCATAAATAAGATCGATAGACGACAAGCTAGTTTGAGTGACGGTAAAACGTGTATACCGCACATAGTGCAGCTTAGAAGGAGACACACAAAAATGCTTCGTAATAGTGCTAAAGCTACCTTCATTATTTATCAATCCATGTCGACAGAGCTAGCACATCAAAAATTGATAATTTTTTTTGTCCTACGATACAAGAATGTAGTGAACATCTTCATATTATATGTAAAATTCTTAAAAGGAGGCAAAACTTTTCTGTTTCTGTGCAGGTTTTGTTTTCTATATACTGCGTAGAAGAGAGGTAAGCATATTTTCTGTTATTCTAGCCGTCATTGTAGTGGGTTTGCATGTACCCGTCACACAGACACTGATACATACATACATACATGCATACACACACACACACACACACACACACACACACACACACACACACACACATATATATATACATACATACATACATACATACATACATACATATCATACATACATACATACATACATACATACATACATACATACATACATACATACATACATACATACATACATACATTACATACATACATACATAACACATACATACATACATACATACATACATACATACATACATACATACATACATACATACATACATACATACATACATACATACATACATACATACATACATACATACATACATACATACATACATACATACATACATACATACATACATACATACATATCGAAGTAGACAGATGTCCACTAACATTTTGAATCCATGCTCGGATAAACTGTATACTCGACAATATAATTGTTCTTATACCGCTCTCCACTTTGCATCAAAGACTGTACTTCCCTTAGAAGACATCATAATGTTTTGTATGATTGAATCATATGTAAACGTTGATTTATATAATTGTTTGGTGTTTTTTCATCGTCTTTCGTTTTTTCTTTTAGAAGCACAAGTATAAACTCGAAGGCCATTTGAAAAGGGCCAAATCTCATCACTACAATGGCAAAGAATGTCCAGGTGGCACGGCAAATGAAGAAGCATATGAAAACGTTGATGAGAGTGAAGATGTCAGCATGCAGACACAGTCACCGGCCAAGATATATGAAGTTATTGACAACCGTATCAGCATGAAGGTAGAGGGCGTCACTCATCAGAACGAGGCTTACATCGATCCAGTCGATCTTCAGGAGCAAAAGTGTGAAGAGTTGCAAAGAAAACGCAGATCCGTTGTTGGCAATCGAATTGCGTAGATATAGTCTTCTTCAAATTACCTTCGTTTTGTTAAAAAACCGGTCATTTTAGTCGCTGCCCTAACCATGCTATAAAACAACATGATTATGGGTCAGCGACGTCTTATGGAGGGGCTCCAAATCCATACGCGTCTGAACAAAGTCAAGTTCAAAAAGTTATACAAACAATTTGTATTTCCTCTTACATAAAATCACCACAATCATCGCAGAAGTCATTTAATATCAGGAAATGACTTTCTATAGATTTTTTGTTTGTCATGAATATAGCGAACTGAATTCAAAATGTTAGCCCCGATTGAAAATTGTCTCTGGCTTCATAAAGCAAATTTATAATACACACGAAGCTTTCGTTGACCCTTAAATTTAGGTCAGTACGTTTTTTCCTATTTACATTGGTTCTTGAACCTATCCACGTTGGTACATATTATCGGATTTATTTGGTTATTTGGTACGCATTTCGTTTTCTTTTCCACATACTCTTAGTGGTACACTAGAGTGTTTTCATGCGGATGCATTGTAAAATTGACAAGACGAAGATTACTTTGTCGTCAAAATGATTACAAAAGGGTGACTTTTAGGGTATTTGATTAAAAGATAAAAATTATTAACATTGCCAAAATTTATTGAAATAGATGATTCAAAGACAAAATCGGATGTATCATTTTCTTTCCAGTGAATTGTTTTCCACTGTTTGGTTTATAATGTCTTTAAACAGTTTCAATTTATATCGTTTTGATAACTTTCCCCACGACACTTTATGTAATGTAATAAAAAGTATGGCTTCAAGTTATTTACTGTTCAAAGGATGTGAATATGAAATACTGAAGACCAACCAGTTTAATGCTAAACGCTGCAGCCGCGTTTTAACAAGATGTATCTTTAATTGTTGCAGTGGTATTAAAGATCACACTATTATTCCGATAAGACTGTATATTTAGCATTATTTACAGAGGAGCATGTTGAATGAAATATCTATCTTCCATGTCTCTATATACATCTAACGATTGCTTTCTTCCCACAGTGCCAAAGATTCCCCATTAGAGTCACGTGATCTGCAAACGTTACGGTTGTAACTGACGGAAATAATAAGTAAGTTTAGTTTATTCAGCACTAAAACACATGCTAGATAGTATAAGACAAACATTCCTCACGTCTCTTTGAACAAAAGATTTCATTAGACCATTATTAAGCAGCTTCTTGCATTGCAAATGTGGTTTTCAACGAGAAATGACAGTGCTCAAACACGGCAGTAAGTAAGCAACAATGCCGGGAAAAGCCAAGCGACTGGTAGCCACTGACAGCACCGTCTATTCACGATGAGCTTGAAAGCAACACTGCGCATGCAGAGACGAAGAGCATGCAGATTATAGGGACTCGGGAAGAACTGTGATATAGTTACAGACGACCCCAGTTTGATGACCATGTTATTATGATGGCTATTGTTATACCATTACCTTGTTTTACCCCTTAGTCTTCATTTGGACCGTGTACTTTTGTAGTGTGGTATATGAGAACTGTGTCAGCATTGTAAATAACAGCTATAAGGTATTATTCATTTGTTATTGCACAATTTTCAACATTTCGTATTGTCCAATAGTTATTCATGCCATCTCTGGAATGCGGAAACAGTCACTTTCTCCCTTGATGAAACACCGGCACTCTATTGTTGGAATTTACCTTACGTGGTACCGTCAAGCCTTACATCAGGGTTAGTAATTCCCAATAAGAAGCTGCGATTTTGCCATTGTCATCAGTACGACTATTTCCTATTACGGTATCCGATAGCTGATCTTCAGTAAACTTATCATGTCAATGATACCATCAAACATAAATATTTGAGGACGACATTGATACTCATCGTGGCAGTATTCAATACAACAAAGAAAAAATAATAAACTTTGATTTTTTGCCGTTAATACACAGTTCTATGTACACAGCCGTGCAAGTTTCCCTCGCTTGCCGTTTTGCTTGACACAAGTTAGGCCAAAAATCTGTTTCCGGTAATATTCCTCTGAAAATCAGGGTAGTTTGGTCGGAGGAATTTTTTTTCATTGTTATTGGCTGAGATGGAAAAAAGACTGTCATATTGAGAGAATGTACTCGCAATGTTTTAAAAATGCGTAAAAAATGTCTAGGGTAGGCCGGGTTACCTGGAAAACATTTTTAGCTCACGTGTTCACACACGTGAGCAAATGTCGCAGCGATGTCTGTGTGTCTGTCTGTCTGTAGGCCCGATATCTCAAAAACGGCTCATCCGATCAGAGTCAAATCTGATACAGAGATTCTGTTTGAGAATGGCAATAATGATTAGTTTTTCGCAGGTGTGGCATATTTCATGCTTATTTGCATAATGAATGATTTTAGAAAAAACAGACATACAATGAGAACGGCTGCACAGAATTAGATCTACATATCTTGATTGACTTGACTAAAGTTGACGAAACGTGCTATGTAATTTGAAGATAATATAATACAACATTATTGAAAGTCATTAAGCAGTGTTACTTCAGTCAATTCCAATTTTGCATATTAAATGAAACGAACTTTACTAATTAGGGTTGTATATCTTGATTGACTTGACCAAAGTTGACGAAATGTGCTATGTACATCGAAGATACTATGATGCAACTTTGTTGAAAGTCATTAAGCATTTTTACTTCAACCAATTCCTACTTTGCATATTTTATGAACTTTCTTAATTAGGTATATATACAATTGTACCTGGATTATCTCGATCAAAGTTGGTGAAATATTCTATGTACATTGAAGATACTAGATTACAACAATATCGAAAGTCAATTGGCATTTTTAATCTAGGCAATTTCTGATTTGCATATTTAATGAACTTTCCTAATTAGGATCATATATCTAGATTGACTTGACCAAAATTGACGAAATGTGCTACACATATGGAAGATACTATGATACAACATGAATGAAAGTCATTAAGCATTTTTACTTGAGCCAGTTCAATACTTGCATATTTTATGAACTTTCTTAATCAGGGATTTACACCTGAATTAAAAATATCTTGATTAAAGTTGGCGAAACTTGTTATGTACATTGATGATACTTTGTTAAACAATATTGAAAGTTAATTAGCTTTTTCACTTCAGCTAATTACTAATTTTTACATTTAACGAACTTTCTCGATTGGGGATGTAAGACTTGAAGGGCCCTTAAAAATTTACGAAACTTGCTATGTATATTGATGAGACAATAATGTTGTATAAGTGAAAGATATTTTGCATTTTCCTGCCTACTAATTTATAAATTGTACATCTAATGACCTTACGCAGTTTGGCATATATAGCTTAAAGGACTTGACCAAAGTCAATTACACTTACTACATAAAGTGGTAATAGTATACAATTCCAGCAGTCAAAGAAATTTAGGATTTTTATTTCAGCTAATTACATATGTATATACCTAACTGATCTTTGAATTAATCTTTGGTGAATATTGTTCATGATGTTGATCACATCACTTTCAATGAAGTTGCAAACATATGGGCCAAAGTTTAAATTTACAGACAACTGCAATATTTACTGATACACGTGAGCATTGTCAGTTCATATCTGGTTAATTTGGCCTTAGTCTTTTTTATTGGGTTTTCCTGTTTCATCAAGTTTAATAATTATGATGGTCGGTATATGATCCACCAAAAGCACACGCTCTGTCGTCACTCATATATCTGTCTATGTGGACATGCTTTCGAATCGGATCGAGAATTTTACCGAATTGCAACCAGTAGTGTCGTATATTAAGTAGCTATATAACTGATAGGGTAATCATCAGCTAGGCCGAAACCGGCAGTTGCATGCTGGTGTATTGTTGCGGATAGACGGCATTTGTCAATTAAATCTCAAATTTGCAAATAAAACGTATTCCGAGGTTTCTGAGTGTCAGGTAACAGTTTACTGGCACGAAAAGCAACTCAGAGACAATAAGTACGGCAAACGAGCTTGAATGGTGCTCTTAGTTTGACGACTCAGTGACAATATAACCGAACTCGAACGAGATGGAACTTGATGTTACAAGTAGTGTGACTATTGATTTGGGCGGTTTCGTGTTTATTACCTTATATGTTGAGCTAGATGGAGAGTGCTCTTTTATGAAACTAAACCGGTCTTGGAATGACATAGTCCTTGCTGGATCGAATGTCTCCTTGATCTGTTGATCGTGGTTGCTAACGGTCGTTGGTTGTCATACAGGTACTCAAAAATGCATCGCACAGTCACGTGACGTGGGGACCATTTAGTTGGCATGAATAAGGCTACAATACGACATGCGCGTATGTCATAGTACACAGACCATTTTGCAACGCAAATTGACATGCATGTGTACGTCATAGTACATTGTCCCACAGAGAAACATAGACAGAGTCACAGAGGGTATTGTTTAAGGCGTGAAGCAGTTACGTAACCCATCCATGTTCGCCTCGCCTCAGGTTGCTCTCGCGTCTCTTTTCCGAAGAGTGCCGACCATGCATCCTTCGGTAATTTTCGGATTTTCGCCGAGTGTTAAGCGAAAGTATATTCGGCAAAGTTTGTGTTGTTGTTGTCGTGTGGTGCTGAGCGGAATTGATGTGCTAGCGAAAACGGGAGTGTTTTGAGCTTCAGGAAAGTGAGTTTTACCGTTTTAAAAATTCCTCTCATATTTTATGAATATATAATGAGTGTGTTTGAACCAAATTTGAAAGTCTGTTATCGATACTGTCTGGTTTTACTCAATGGTTTACGGTCAGTCATACCGTCTTTTACACGTGCGTAAAGGAAGGACATGTTTATGAAATGTTGGCGTGTTATGTTTTGATTGGCGTGAAGCAGTGTTTCTGGCCTGAGAACTTACAAAGTAACTATGGTTGCTACGCGACTAAAAAGTACGATGCCATCTCGTCGTATTTTTCGTATAATCTCGTGCAATTATCAACCACAACAAAACCTCCAAAAAGTTTAACACCTTTGAAGCTCATTTTAATATGAAAAGCCAATAGTCTACCGAGACGACCATGGAACAAAAGGCATGCCGTGATTCCAGTCTGTCTACACTATTTGTCTGTGATTGTCCTCAAAACCAGATTGATCGAAATCGATCTTAGAGTCTCAGATATTTGAGACTAATGGTTCCAGACACGTAATATCATAACAGAATGGCTGCCCATCGGCTAAGTTGGATTGCACCACGACACAAACGTACGCAAAGTTATACTAAATTTTATGGTTCATAAACGGACAAAATCTTGACAAACTGGTCGCAAGGGGGCCGTACTGGGTCTTATATTGATGCAAGTTGACACGCACGCATATATCGCATTATAATGTCTTCGTATTGGTATCAGTTCCGAAACGTAGGAGTAATAGACGTGAATATCAAAATGCCCACCAGGCTCCCATATTTGATGGTATAATGCCAAAACTTGATAATACATGTGTATGTTGTAGTGTATTGTCCGTGTGCTCTGGACGTGATTCGTATCAAATTGGCGCATTGCGGCCATACTGGATCGTACGATGAAATAAATGGATGTGCATTTGCCTACTTTTAATGAAAATGCTCCTTGCATATCTGGGTATAGACAGACGGACAGAGCCCAGTCAATAAGGCTTCCGCCTTCCCCATTTTACATAGGGACTAGCATGACGCAGCGGGGAGATAATTAAGCCTGAATGTTGTTTTCAACTATCAATGACGGGCGTCATCATAAAGTGATGGTCTCACTTCCAGCAGAAGTACATACAAATATTTCTGAGAATGAAACACTGTAGCCATGACGACCTGCGCTGATATTCGGGATAATTCAGGGAAGGCGATGCTTGCGAACGGTTGGCGATAGTACAGAATGAACACATTTGGTGACAATTGTTACTTTCTCCTTCAAACTGGACCTTCATGCTGCATTCTAAAGCTACAGTTACAACACCACGCACCTGGGCCGTAGTTACAAATACATTTCTATCAATTTCTTCAAGTGCACCTGATTAGATTTTAACACCAGTTCAATGAGACATGGTAGTAAGGGGTGCATTCACAACTTCTGAGCTAAGGTATCTCATTTATACGGCACTTGTATGACACCCTTATCCTGCATACACTGTAATTAAACGAACTGCCGAGATACGTGACACCTGAACACAGCCGAGACTGTTTGAAGACTGTATCGTATATTGCGCGTGCGCAGTGTAAAGCATGAACATTTACGAGCCTCGATAAGACGCTAAATTAAATTCGGACGACAATTGTATCATGACCGAGCGACCAAATGAGCTATTGTTGTCATATTAATAACAAACCATGTTAGAATGTTTACAGCGAAGGCACAGTCATGGGCTCTTCAGGTATATTATTATAGTTTTGCTGTTCACAATTCTATGAGCTATGTACTTAAAGACAATAGGCAGTTGGAGACTGACTCATCGTGGTAAGATATAATTGATAAAGATATAGTCACGTTTACTCTTAACTAAAAGTCACAGCATCACAGGAATGGGGAAACGACCAGCATATCCCTTGATAATGTGCCCGGATTCTTCGATATATTTAGAGTATGTATACCTAGAGAGGTACCACTAAGCCCTCTCTTCTTTGATTCAGCCAATCACAGACTTCTGTCTTTGTAATCTGTCAAAGCACTTGTTAATAATAAATCGCCCCTTATCTAGGTAGACTAGAATCAAAAACATATCATATTTTCTTTTGTGGTGATTCACATTGCGTGTATCGGTAAAGGTTGGGGTGGAATCCACTAACCACTTTGGACAAAGTGCACAACAAGCTTCGAAATAATGCTACTGCGTCAAGTACATCTAACGCTCGCAGTTCCTATATTATTTATTCTGCTTTCGGTAGAATCATCCCGGCTTGGCGATAGTGGAGCAAATTCGCTTCCACCGAATGGGTGAGTTTCATAGCATCCATCTCTGTCTGTCTGTCTGTCTATCTATCTGTCTCTCTGCCTCTCTGTCTGTCTGTCGTCTGTTTGTCTGTCTGTCTCTGTCTCTCTGCCTCTCTGTCTGTCTCATATATATCAAACACAGCTGGAGAATGATGTAAGAGTTTGTTTTCATATTAGTGGTATACAATACAGTATGGGACATAATGTTAAGCTTTGATTTGTTGCTCTTGGTATTGATTTCTAAGTACTCAAACGTTTATGGTACATGTTTCTCGTTTTTGCTTGATTTGTATCTTTAGTTTGCTTAATTTGTTATGCTTTTTCGTTAACTTCGCGAACAGCACTAAAGTGACCTTGACTTCTAAGAACCTCCGTTACGTATGTTGTTTTACTATCAGGGTCGAAAGTTGACCTTGAACTCAAGTGCGTATCTCCCGGAATTTGACAAAAGGGTTACTTTTTTTCGGAGAAGTGTGCATTCCAATGGCTTGCTTGGATCAAATTCCGAAGACCAAACGCCCATGATTGACTCTTACAAACAGAGTCAAGTGGTACAGACTTGTCTTAAACTGAGTGAGCGTACGGCGAATTAAAGTGCACCTGCCCGCGACTTGCTTCATTTGGACTGGTATCGAAAAAGGCATCGAAAAAGATAACACACTTCCGGTGTGCCACCGTTCAAAATCGGGAAACAGTCGCGAAACTTCTGATTCTTAGGGCCGTACATAGGAATAATGTCTCATACTTTGTAATTGAAGTAAATAAATAATTTGTGTTATTATTCATAACTTTCTTTAGACCATTTGTTTCTCTGTATCGACTCTTGGCTGGTGACTTCTGACTGTTATTCTCGATCACAAAGAGCGTGGCATGGAGTTTTGGGCCAAAGTTAAAAAATATTCAGTTTTGTAATGAGAAGCACCCTAGATTCCTAAAACAATTAATCTTGGTTCTGGTGAGAAATGATCGCAGAGATACATCGCAGCCTTATCTCTGTGTACAAATTATACAACAGCTAAGTTCTCATCGCCGTCACATTCCGAGGTGGTTGTGTGTTAAAGATCAAAATTAAGTGGTACGTACCGAGACATTGCATTGTAAATAGCGGAGTGAATATTGAATTGGCTATTTCCGTGTACCGAGCTCATGTTTTGATCTTTTTCAACTGGATTTAAGCTGGACAAAACTTCCTCTTTTTAGGGAATGTGATGTGACAACTACAGTCAGTTCTTCAATGTTAGGAAAAGACAAAGCTGTGGATAAAGTCACTTCGCTTCAAATATAAACTTCGTCAAATTTTGAACTACGTGCAGCCTATCGGCAGTCAATTGTGACAGCCAGCGATGTCACCGTGACCTGAACACAATAGCAATGTATACTGTCTTAGACAAATGATTACGATGATGTTGTCATAGCTATGAAATTGATCCACGGACAACTAGGACTGTCAAAACAGATCCAACAAAAAGTGTTGCGCAACGAGTGTTACGCCAAAGCAGGAATAGGGTACTGTATCATGTCTATATATAGTGTGATATTTGTGCACAGGAAATGATGAAAAACTCGTCATTACACATCCATACTCAATGTTTCGTGTGGAAATACGGCAAGAGCTGCGGCTACTAGTAAGCTACCGCTGCGACAAACGCAAAAGGCTTTTTAGTGTTTTCATTACAATGACAAAAAGAAAATATGAGTTTGATATGTAACACTGAAATAACAGCAGAAAGAACGCTGTTAGACTTGCATTGAAACTGCATTGAAACAAGCATTTTCAAAAAGAGATGATATGCATTAGTTTTCTATTTCGTCCATGGCAACGCCTTATTTCCAATCCCCTAAATCAGCTGGTTCATAAGGACATAACTGTCACGTGCGTCGCAAACGATAGTTAGAATAAAAAGCAGTCTCGCCAAAGGAGCGACCCAAACGATTTGTTTAGCCTAATCATATTAACAAGTACGGATTCTGTTGATGTATGAAGCCGAAAATCATGTGACAATTGATCTAAAACTTGATAAAGCTGACAGTTGATAGGCTGCTGTTCGAAACTCTACATACCGTGACAGTTGGTCGAAACTTCTGTGACAGTTGATCAAGCTGTCTATGAGAAGGTGTCTACCATAAATTTCCTGGCTATGGAATCAATATTTGCTCAGTTTCGCCAAGGGTAAGGGGAGACAAAATCGAAGTACGGCGAGAGTAAATCGGTAAATTTCAGCATTTTAGAAATAGTCCGAGTCCTGAAGAGTGACTACGTCCTTTGCACTTAATCGAACAGTGTGAGGGCACGGTCAATCTCTACTTAACACGATTGGAACTAATTTGTGATAATTGGGTTTTCTTATTTTTAAAATTTCTCAAAAGTGCTAGGTGCCATATAGCTGAATGTTTCAATATTACTAATTACTCATAAAAACAAATGTGTAATATAAAAAGAAAAGCAGATGACATTACAAATCGACATCACTTCACCATCCAATTATCCCAAATTAGTTCCAATCATGTTACTTTTATTGTGTAAATACCCACGGGTCGAGCTCTGAGTTTAACAAGTTTCTTGCGGCACCGGACAAATGTTCTGTAAGGTCTAGTTGTCAATCGATGAGGTCGGGCCGCTAGAAAATAGTTTTATTGTTCTCATAAGACCCCCAACATCCTGTCTCCGTGAACAGAAGCTGGTCATTATAACTGATTGGAGTTGAGTTACAATGGTTCCTGCCGTGTGCGCTTTTGAAAAGAGCAACAAGAAACTGGGCGGTCATCAGGATAATGCGAAACTTTAATTTGTCGACAACAAGAGTGTTTATCGTTTGTCACTCTTCGAGAAATAACTGAAGAGAAACCAGTGTATAATGTATTTAGCAAAGTTTTTTTGATGTGTGCATTACTGGAACTGTAAAGTAATTATTGATGCAAAATAATGAAGAACACTTGTTTGTTTGTTAGTCTTTAGCATGTATTGTTCTTCTATAAACATATAATAAGTATGACGTTTTGCAATTTTTATTAGGAGCATCGGTCAATCTAGCGACCGATTAAGCAGAAAATATTTTATTTATTAGTGTACCCCTAATCTATGCGTTGATACAGACCAATGGTAAACAACATTTGTCATTTTTTATCTGGTTGTGTAAATAGTACGACTGCTGCCTACTCGCCCCAGTTGCATTCCGAGGTTGCCGTATCTAACACAATAGTTCCGCTGCATGTATTGAAAGAAGGAGACAATCACGGTTGTGTGCAACGGAATGTTTATGGTCGTATGACTGCTGTGCTATTTTAATGTCTGACCGACACAGTTGAATTCTTGTTCAAGTGATGTTAGACGGGATTTAGTGTCCCTAACCTTCCTTCAACACCATAATTAATTAAAATAATCATTGAGGAAGAACATCCACACAACGTGACTCTTATATGGACAAAACTTTAAAAAGACGACAAACCGTTTTTTGCTGGAAGACAAAATGTGTTAGTGTTGCCGAGCACAGCTGAGGAAAGACTTCCTTTGTGAGGAAGAATATGAGCAATGATATTATACTACATACGGTTACTAGTACAAAATTTGTGTACACGGCTACAGTTGCACTTTATTAATTGAAGTCACGGTTGTTTCTCACCTTTGCGTGCGTCGATTAAAAAAAACCCGCACAAACCTTGTTTTTGCCTTCGCTTGGAGAAAGATATGGCAGAGGGATGCGTACAGGAAAATAGTCAGTATATCCACAGACAAATGTAGAAACAGACTAGCAACGCGGCATGGCTTTTGTTCCATGGTCGTCTCGGTAGACTATTGCCTTTTCATATTAAAATGAGCTTCAAAAGGTGTTAAACATTTTGGAGACTTTGTTTGTGGTTGATAATTGCACGAGATTATGCGAAAAATACGACGAGATGGCATCGTTCTGCCAGTCGCGTAGCAACAAGAGTTACTTTGTGAGCTCTCAGGGCAGAAACACTGCTTCACGCCAATCAAAACATAACACGCCAGCAGTTTCATAAACATGTCCTTCCCTGACGAACGTGTAAAAGACGGTATGACTGATAGTAAACCATTGAATAAAATTTGACAGTATCGATAAAAGACTTTCAAATTTGGTTCAAACGCGCTCATTATATATTCATAAAAAGGTGAGAGGAATTTTTAAAATGGTAAAAGTCACCTCCCCGAAGCTCAAAACTTACCAGTTTTCGCCAGCACGCCAATTGTTCTCAGCACAACAAGACAACAACAACACGAACTTTGCCGAACATACTTCCGCTTAAAAAGTAGCGAAAATCCGGAAACTACCGAAGTATGCATGGTCGGCACTCTTCGGAAAAAAGAGTCGAGAGCTTCCTGAGGCGAGGCAAACATAGAGGGCTTACGTAACCGCTTCACATCTTGAACAATGCCCGTTGCTAGTCTGTTCTATATTTGTCTGTGGTATATCATATCACACACAAACTGATTGTAGTTCTGGACTGTGGATTTGTCGTGGCTTTCGTAATTACTATGCTGTCTGCGTGCTAACTGTCCTATTTCATAATTTCCAAGTTTATCTTGCGAGCTCAAATTTTTACCAAAAAAGGTTACAGCAAATAAGGGTGAAAAAGAGACGTATATTTGTTTCTTAGCAACAGTTTGCAAGTAACGCAACCACACAGTTCGGTCATAGATCTCCCACAAAATGTTCATCTGTTTCAAAATACCTTTGCCAACCAAGTTAATGCTGCCATAACAACTGGATACTCCAATTGCGATTATGCTTGACACAAATGAGCTGTTTTCCGGCAAAATATTGGGGTTCGCTATCAACTGTGTAGATAAGCACTTGTCGCGAGCTTACACTT
The DNA here is from genome assembly GCF_041260155.1 of Ptychodera flava. Classification (NCBI taxonomy): domain Eukaryota; kingdom Metazoa; phylum Hemichordata; class Enteropneusta; family Ptychoderidae; genus Ptychodera; species Ptychodera flava. Next base: position 20,060,131 of record NC_091928.1, on the reverse strand, counting down.
TACACATATACCATGACGATTAAGTATACACCATTAGTAATGGTTGATAAGGATGCGCCTGTCACGATATAACGATGTCAAGTACCAACATGATTGCGAGATCGACTCAAGCCTCGGAAAGCCACAATTACACTCAGCGTATGGGGTCAGTTATATCAGAAGCAGCGTCACTAATCGACCAAAGTTAATAGGTACTGCTCAATCTAGTTTGCATGTTTTCGCTAAAGGGCAGTCAGATCAATTAAATCTCAATGAAAGAATTGAATAAGAGATACTATTGATGGACCGACATATCTGTGATTTAAATGTGACTGAAGATTTCTCACATATCAAAATAATGAAAACTGATGCTTTCACAGAATTCGAAATGGGTTAAGGAAAACGGAGCTCCTGACCATTAATAGACGAACGCGCGGGCATTTGAAAAGTATTTTAAAAATGGACAAATATTCACAGAAAGTAGCTAAGATGTGTTGGGCAGATGGCTTCATATAAAGCAATACAGAACGGAATTCAAGCAGCAATACCGATAATGTCGTATAAAACAAACGGACTTTGTGTATGGAATTTATTGTTGTTCATGGTTGTCCTTTTACCAGCCTTGAACGACATTAATAGACGCGAGATCATTGTCTTTGATATTCGATTTGTCACAAAATGGCTTTCTTGCAAGGAATCTGTGATAATTTAGTGACTAAAATCCATATTCATATATTTGTAATAATTCATTATTCTCTTGCTGTTTGCAAAACACATGAGATGAGAAATTGACGATTAACCCCCCCCCCCCCACATACACACACAAGCACCAATTATATGAGAGCAAGTGAGACAGCAATAACGATGGCAAAAATAAAATTTAAGTAAAATACTCCACAATGACGACAAAAGTGCAAATTTCAGCAAAATAAGACAAAAAATTATTGATCATTACTGTTGTTTGTCATACGTACGATATTCTGTATAGTTTTATATATATTTGAAAAAGTGCGAAAGTTGCCTTCTGTTTGTAAAAATGATATTAACAGCCTCTTTAAGTTTTATATTACGGCTTGCTTTCTCAAATTGGAGTATTTTGCATCATTTGTTTCTCTTTTCGAATATCGCGCAATCTTAATATTAATAATTACTCCAAAACATCTCACGGCTTGCCCGGATCAGTAGAAATTATGGTTCTCTGTAAGAGACCTTTACGCATGCGTACAGCATTTTCCTAATGTCCCCAGACTGCTCAACAGAACTCGTCGTCTTTGGCTATTACAACTATAGTACACCTGCCTCGCAGATATAATTTCCATTGAAATGTCTGCAACCTGCCGACCGTTTTTTGATGGACTTTGAAATCATTAAAAGCATATCTGTCACCGAGCCAATATTTACTTTACGTGCAAGCTAGTCTTCCACTTTGGTAAGCGGGAGGCAGTGGACCTAATCACAAAATCACATCTAAAACATTGCAGAGGAAATCAATAATGATATTTACGTTTTGTGAACAGTAATTTATTTTGTTTTGACGCTTATCTTAATTGCACGACAGGTCAAACAGCCGTACGTGGCAAACAAAACGGTGAAGTTATTTTACTGCACTTCCCGGTCACAATCGACAAATGCAATTTAGCAACAAACTAGTTTCGAACCAGCTTAAGCAGATGACTTTGGTTACCCAGTGTTGTTTAAATCAGGCTTCTTGGTCTCATTGTGTACAAACGTAATAGTAGTGCTTGATCGCCAAGTCCAGCTGTGCTGGGTTAGGGTTAACTGTACGCATATATAATATACGTATATTCGTTAGTGTTAACTATAAACCATTGTTTTTTTATATGTGTAATCGTCTGAATTAGCGGTGCTTGTTACCTTATGAATAAGATGAGAGCTCATGACACATATATGAAATATTTGAATCACATTTAATATTGTTGTGTCCTTTATTCATAAACGTTCGTGATAGCGGCCTCTTTGCTTTTACACAGCGTCGTAGAGTTCTTGTTAAGCCACAGACAAGTCTGTGGTTAAGCCGTTGCGTGACGTCGTCAAGCCGAGACACCTCGATGGCCTGATTAGCCCCGGTTGCGAGGCTGGTCTCCCAACTGGTTTTAATCAAAATTCGAACGCAAATTATTGAATTTGGACAATTGTGTTTCGTTCACTACAAATACCTCCCAGTTTGTTATTTTAATGATTCCTTGCTATTTGTTACTGTCGTGATTTTCCTGGTCCATTGTTCCTGAAAGACCATAGAAGAACCTGTAATAATAATGTATAGCAGAAAATCAATGGAAGAAAACCCTACCGCGATACTGACAAGTCTCATGGTGCTCAGAAACCAAACATAGCTGTCCGCAAATACTCCATACTGCAAGCAATTCTCTAACCATCTTCCCTTCTTTGTCGGTATACAGAGAAAATGTCTGCTCAGTCACTAAATCGAAGGCGACTTCCTACTCGGAGTCTTACTCCCAGTCGTACTCGAGGTCTACGACAACAAAATGTGGTTGGTTAGGGTGGAGTCGCTGTGGCAAGTATGTGTAAGTATACACAGGTTATACTCAGTCTGTGCCTCCGTTCACGGTATCGAGAAGTGCCTAGTGATCAAGTTAAACTTGGTTCCGTGCGATTCTAGATCGCATTGAAAAACTAAAAGGTGTTTGTCATCTGCAGTCATTTACCAGATCAAAATATTTCTTAGAAGACGCAAAATTTGACATAAAATAACAACCACGACGCCACTTGTCTGACATCTCATATAGTAGTTGTACGTTTGAGGGCGCACCATCGGAAGATTTCAGAGGGAGCTTGCCGTATCTCCCATGTTATCGGGAGTTCTAATGGTTTTACCAAATTTTCCGTGTTACAGGAGATCGTACAGGACAAGATATAGAACAAGATACAGAAGAGACTATTACCAGGAATATTTTTGCTGCGATGGCTTCTACCAGGACAGAGATCAGTGCCTAGGTGAAACATTGCACATATTCTTAAAGCTATACCCTTTGTAGATTTAAGCTAATAAACGAGGAACGTTTACGTTCCCGTTTCGTTATTCCAAGCACAGTTGTATCAGACCAATATTTATATTATTTTGTGTAAATGTCTTGCTCTGCGGCAATAAAATTTCCTCCGTTTATTATGCATGTACTATTAAGAAAGGGTTCACAATTTTGTTTTTACAAACGTCATGAAATATGATAAACTTTTGGTGGACCTTTGCTTTCGACAGTTTCGACATCCGCATCATTACATTTTTAAGAGTTCAATTTGTCTATTTTATGTAAAACATAATATGCTTGAGGTTTTGTGATATTTATTTTCCAAATTTGCTTCATTATCTTCAAATAGCGGCTAAACTGTATTTTCTATATCCCTGTATCCAAAGATCCATGTAAATCCTACGTCACACTACAGCAGCCCTGGCGGAGTATGTACTTAAAACGTGACCCAATGGAGCCCGCCTACTGTGACAATGGCCTTGACAATGGTTGGTACAGACTGGACAGTGATGCTGGCGGTGATATACCTGTCACCTGTGTACAGCCATCATTTTGCAGTACGGACATGCCAGTATGGCTCCACGGTGAGGATATGTTGTCTAGGTTAAGTTTCACCAGCTACTGTTATTAATTCAATCATGCATTCATTGATTCAGTTTCACCTACTGACTGGCCGATTGCTATGATTTATATCGGTTAATTGATTGTTTGGTTTACTAACTAATTGATTTGTAGACCGAGAGACCGATTGATTGACTGATTAATTGATTGATAAGCTGACTGACAGGGCTACTGATTGGTTGAGTAATATACCGTCTGCATACAACGGAATCACATGATCATAAATTACAAAGTTTTGTGAGGTCAAAATTTGAACAAGTTAATACACACTCCAAACAGTGGCGGCGCTCTCACTTCCGTTTCACTTCTGCTCCCGCTTTCACCACTGCCACCGGTGACAAAAATGTGGTGATTTACCACATTTTTACGAACTTCGCTTGATTGCATATTTCAATAATGTCATGCTCTGTATGGCGATATTTAATTTCAAAGTCAAAGAATAAAGTATAAAAGATGTCTTTATGTTGGTTTTTGTCATATATTTGCGAAAATCGTTGGACCTACTTTTCGTGGGTGAATGTGTCTGATACAATAACGTGAGTGAAGGGTGGCACGAAGCAGAAAACACTGAAACGGCACTTTCATTTTTCAACATATTGCATGATAACACACTTTGGAAAGTGAGCAAGTACAATGAAACATGATCACATCTTGAACACTGCTACCAGGTAATGGCCAACATTGAAATGAACTTTACGGGTGATAACATAAAAAAGGATTCTCATATGAGCTTTCAAAACTAGCAGCACTCGCTGATGAGGAAAAAACACTTTTGTGTCTTTGTGTAAATACATTTTGAACGACTGTATTTAAATTTTATTTCATTTTATTTAAATTTCTATCATTACTTTACTAAATAGCAAAAATGAAAGTTTTTTCACATGATACTCTCACAATGTCTCTGACACTCATTTAAATTACTGGTAAATAATCCGTGACATTTTGCGGCAAAACAATATATTAGACATAAGCTTATGGACATAGATTTCTTTTAAGTGCATCTGAACGACACGCTTTCAAAAACTTGTGGCACGCCATTCTTTTTTCGCCGTTCACAATACGGCCAAATGATTATTTCAATAATATCGTTTAACTGGATGAATACGTGTATCATTTTATCCAGACATGTTATTTAAAGGGATATAGTCGTCGGAGCTGCGCCTAAAGGTCGTATGGGACCCGTACGACCAATGTAAACACTGTATCCAAGATACAATGGATTGATGAAAGTTAAAACATATCTGTCATAATCTACATCGTATAATTTAAATGTTACAGCTGTGATGATGACAAATGTCAAAGTGTTTAGGTTTCATACAATCTTATGTAACTAGAGCCTTGTTGATGGCGGCATCTTATTTCGTTTGAATTCGGTCGTCATTTGCAGTTTCTTTGTGGATGGTTTTACTTCAAGCTATTTTCAAGTGTCGACCATGTAAACTTAGTTTGGAAAAGGAAATTTGAAGACTTTGAAATTCGTGATGTAAATTATCTCAGGATAATATTTCATAAAATAAGGGCTACTTATTTTTGCCCGAGTAATATACCATATGTCGCTTGCCTTTTTTCCCTTCCCTCTAACTCTGAGCCTGCATTGACCATTTTGCAATTGCCAGTCTCGAGGGAACGACATCATGTCGATTGAGGCAAATTACATGGTAGCAGAGATACTACGACTTGCACAAGAGGAAGTAGCAAATTTCAAATTACTTTAGGCGTATGGCTGTCGTCATCGGAATGTGATGTGGTTGACATGTGTACGATTTGTTGAGTATCAAAGGAGGGTTTCCAATATGAAAATAATGATGACAACATCATTAATCTTTATCTATTTCAAATAAAACTGCCTGCAGTCACGTTTTTGGGAGCCTTCAGTTCCGCTGTTATCATTATTTTCAAGGGATACAGTCTTTATTACAATATTGGGCATTCGTCCAATAGCGATATATGAGAAACTTCGAATGTTCCTCAATGCAACATGTTATAGAAAAATCACATTTCCCAGAATACTTCAAATATAAATTATTAGGTTTCCCAAAAATTGAATGGCCGCCAAATTTACCGCAAATGCTTTAGATTCTAAAACGTTACATTGACGGTGTTTAGTTTGCAAAAAGGAAGCAAATTATGGCGATCAAGATTGTCCCGTATGCAAATCGTCATGCGAGATATCACATCAGTAGGCCTATATGCAGGGATTGACCGAAAATGCAAGTGTGAAAATCAAATAGGAAATTAGCTTATTGCCGAAATACCGATATGTCGATTTACCAATTTCAACTAGCTATATCGATTTGCCGCAAAATATCACGAATATTCGTATTTCTCCTCTTTAGTATAGACTTCATCCATCCTTGTTGTTAAGTTTCACGACAATCAAATGAAAATAATGCAGAAAAGAGAGCAACGATTACGTCTGCTGCCATAGGATTACGTCAGATGATAGAAAACTCTATTCTTCCATTGTAATTTTCATGAAACTTGGCACATTACCCAGTCAAAGCAGACCAGATTTCAATATGCTAGATATTAAGATAAACCCCACAAAAGGTTTCAAAAGTTATGTGAAAAATAGGTTTACTCGGCATTTTGTTATTGACAAAATTAAGGACCTTAATTATATATTTAGACTAGAGCGGTGGACTAATTTTTATTGTTTACTTTGAAAATCCGCATTCTAAAACATTTTCACTTTATTTATTGTGATTCTCAAAGACAAATATTTATACATATGTATACATATTTTCTTGCTATTTCAAAGTTGCTGTCCCCACCTTCATCTACCAAGAGTGTTCCACGTTCTCTGATGTCAAGTTTACATGCTGAAATACCACATGATTTTAAAATGCTTATTTGATCACGTTGAATTATATTCAACGGACATACGACTACGGTGCCGTCCCTTTAACAGAGTCATTTTTTCGCTTCATCATCTGTGTCAAGAGAAGGAAAATGATAGTTTTCCCCGCAATCTGATTAAAATCAGATGTAGAGTACGGCGACGTCTTTTTATGCGTACACGGTATCCTCTCGCTGTCGCCTCTCCCGTAGCTACAATGTCTCCTTCCCAGTCTCCTTATGAGTTCCAAACACTTTGTAGCACTTCTGTCCTGGTTTTTACGTTTATACTTCGGTTGCGCGCGTCCAAAACTCGTGTTACCGCGGATTTAAAATCTACCGCTATACTTGGTTCCGTAAATCTAGGTCAATGACGTCTTGACATCATTCACCTCGCCTGACATATTACAAAAGAATGGCATTGCTAATATTCATGCGCCTTTATTATGCAAAGTCACCGGTGGCAGTGGTGAAAGCGGGAGCAGAAGTGAAACGGAAGTGAGAGCGCCGCCACTGTTTGGAGTGTGAAGTCAATAGTCGCGCCAGTGGCTAACTGACTACGCATGCGCCGGTTCATCTGCGTGTAACCGGAAGTGTACCCGCCAAAATTGATGGGCGCCGCCATGTTTTTTGAGTGTTTGTAAAGATTCAAATACAAAACGTGCAGAGTATGAAATATATTGCTGCCATTACCCAATACATATTATTTTCTAACTCGCCACTGAAACAGAAAAAGAGATAAATGTGCCATGCATATGAACGAGACCGCACACTAAGAATGATGGGATTGAACTCACACTTAGAAAAGCGCCCTCTGTGGCAATAACTAGATGCAAATAGTTTTCAGATGGAATTGGGCAGTACAGTTGCTATGGCAAAGATAATGATACATCCCTTATCGAACATTGTGTGTTGTCATCATGGTAAATGCAAATTGTTGTATTCAAAATTTGCCATTTATGTCTAACTTTTTAACAAACAAACAAAAAAAAAAAAAAAAAAAAAAGAAAAGCCTGTACCTGCCCTAGTCTGAAAAGGCGTTTGAATTTGTTTACGAAATGCATTGTATTATTGACTATGTAAGAGTCGACTCTTTAAATTCAGACAGAAATAAAATTTCTAATCTTAAAAACTCTAGCGCGACACCAAGTGCCGAGCTCTATATGATATTACCTTAAGTGCGTAAAACTACCGCCTTGGCATTCGGACAGAAGATGCAAGAAATCAAACATTCTTTTGTCAATTCAATAGATAAAAATGTTGATGCTGTTATCCTAAGTTAACTCATTTGTCTTGAGTGTTCTAGGGAATTTACAACTTTCAACCATTCCCATATATCTCTCCTTCCCATGTTGGTTTGCAAACGAGTTTCTATGTCAACGCCCTCACCATTTCAGTCATATTCTATGTATTCTGTGTCAAACGTTCCTGTTATAAGAAGTAAACATATTACTTATATCAACAATAATTATCTTCGTGATTTGGTTCATACAGATTTCCGACCGACAGTTGACGAACTGATCGCACCGAAAACAGTCTGCGTCACTACGAGTAATGACACTTGTTGTGGAGAAAGTTGGAACATCGATGCCAAAAACTGCTCCGAGTTTAACGTGTACTCGTTGGTTCCACCGCCAAGATGTAACATGGTCTATTGTGAAGGTATCCATCTTTATACATTGTATTTCAAGATGCGTCAAGAAGATGAAGCAATGCGTACTTATATCGCAAAAAAACCCCAAAAAATAATTAAAACAGCACTTGTTATCACCTTTGTCCCTTTAGTAAGGGAATAGAAAAGTTTTGAGTAAACATTGACGTATTAAATCCGATATATTGAAGCAATAAACTACACTATGGATGCGTATATCACGAAATTTTGACCATTTTAGGATATATAAGCATGCATGAGCGATAGTAAGTGTGTGTGGAGCGAACTGGCAAAAACAGTGGTCTGCAGAGGTGGTTTATTGCTATAATATCATAACACTACCATATTCTGGAGAGAAACTTGAAAGAGTTTCGTCGACAGAGAGTTCTTACGCGTTTCAACTGTGCTATATAGAGATTACAGACCGATCAGATCGCTGTTTTTGCGCCATCAATATGCTGGTATAATGTAGTAACTAATGTTGTTTGGACTCCCTTGCGTTTTCGTGAGTACAACTTTCCAAATGAGATTTGAGGCGGAAAACAGGTCTACACCGTGGACAGGAAAGAAAGGTTAACACGCCTTGATCTGCGACTATAAGAGATACTTTTGCAGTTCGTAAATTCGACGTTGCGACGCCCTTGCACTGACAGACACAGCGCACTATGCGTGATAGCAAATGTTACTGTTGATAGTCCTGTCAACAATAATATTGAGTAGGCACACATTAATAAAAGCCATGCCAAAGATTGAACACCAGACACATTGAGACCTGATTTGGGGGGTAGAACACAACATTTTTATGAAATCATGATAAAATAATGGATAATACATAAAACATACATTAGTTACAGCTTATGGAGCAATAATAGTGGGAAATAATACATGACAAAATACAAAATCAAGACATAGCATATAAGTTAAGAGACTTATGAAGATGAATGATGAGTTCCTTTTATTTTACAGGAGAGGAACCTATTTGTAATACAAACGCTGACGATGAAGAGGAAGAATGCGTGGGTAAGTAATATGAACAGAAAGCGTACAGCAAATAAAAAAGGAGGTGCTCACCCAGAGGACCATCGGGCATATATTTCGAAAAGCGATGAATTGACATTGTGTGATAAATACATTCCATGAATTTAAATGATAAGATTTTGTCTACTACTACTTGCATTCTCACAGTCCAAGGCTGTCATTTTATGAAATTGAGAAAATACCCATAGGCTTAATAATAGTATCCGAGACTAGGGCAGAATATTTTGTTAGAGTTCAAAAAATTGTCAGTTACCAACTTCCGAACAAGGTGAGTGGTATATGTAATGCCTAGATCAATAATAGTATTGAATTAGTTGTGTGTATATATTAGAATTCATTAACACATATATCTCCTAGGAAACGAGAATCAAATTGGTTATTTTGTCAGTGAAGACACATGTTAATAACCAATAATGTGTTTGTTTAACAAGACAGAGGGGTGTACAAAGGAATTCTCTGAATACTGCTTATACGACATAATGTTCTTGTGTTTTTAAAGCAGTATGATCTCGGTCTTTCCTGCTGTCCATCCTGGATATGGCTGCTTCCAACCAGTGTTCGAACAGCACGTCCTCGTGACACCCTGGGCAAACATTGTACACTACATGCCCACTGACTATAAATACCCCAGGCGTGATATATTGGTGTGTCATGTCCTTTTCAGAGATGTTTCCCATAATGCAAGGACCCCCGGTGCTTGAAGGGCCAATATTGACCCATGGCACGTTCCATTTCAAGTGCACCGTGGATTTGGCCGACCAAAATGACCAGGCAGCCCGCTTTGAAGTTAGTTGGTTGTTTGATGGCGAAACCCACGATGATATAGAATCGGTTATACTGCACGTAAATTCTGAATCTTTGTCAACCATTATACCGGGTGAGGTGTTTTCATACAACAAAGGGAGACTTGGAGTCATGGTAAGCAATCTAATTACAAGTTTGAATGAACTTAAAGTGTATGTTACGCATAAATTAAAAGTTAATTTTACTTAACATGAGCTATGCTACATGATTTTGCCATCCCTACTTTATCAAATAAATGCATCATCCCAAGGAAACGACGCGGTTAAATTTTATAAATATGCAATATGTTTTGCGATTTTGAAGTTGGCTGTCATTCGGGTCGTTTGGGAATTCGCGGGCATTGCCACCGGAAATGACGTAACTAATTGAACGTACGACTGAGCGTGTTCACACCACGGCCATAGCGAATGCTTTACTGCTGTGGCTTCAACATAGTGAGAAGTTACCCTTTTGGTGGCTGAAGTAACCGCAGCCACTGCCAGTTTAACATGCACTTTATTTAGGATGCCGTTTTTGCCAAAATTACAAGAAAGGGTCGGAAAAGAGGCATTCAGACAAGCGTTTTCCGCCGTGCCTTGGGCTTGGCCTTGTCCTTCACGTCAAATGCGCGCGGTTCGGAAGCCAGATGTACGGTAAGATAGAATTTAATTCCTGGAGCTACTACATCGATTATGTGATCGCAATGCCGTACCAGTATGACTATTGTCACCAGAAAGCGTTCGCGTGTATCATCATCAACTGTGGACAAGAGCGAGAACAGCAGCAAGACTGCGACAGGTTGCGCAAAACATGTCGAGGGGATGCATACAGGGCCGGAGAAGTATGACCGTGTTTACATCCACCAGGACTGAACGCCGATTCAGCAGCTTTACGAAAGTGATTGTAAATTAAAAAATACAAGTACTACATCTCATGTATGTGTGACTCTATAATTAGTAATGTTGGGAGATATCTAACTTATTCCTAAAAAGTTTACGTAGTGATTGACTGACTCTTTGTGAGACTGAACGATAGGTTGTGTATAATACAGCACGGCGCTGCCAGTAAAAGTGACACAACGTGTAGCAGCGAAGTTTCATACTGCTGACGAAGCAGTCGCGTTGTCGTCATCATCTGTTCCCTCCTGCCCAACTAAGTCTCCCCTAAAATATTTTAGCTTCTTTGAGAATTTCGCAGTCATGAAACAATGAGGACTGTGCTTTATGATATCGCTGACACTTAATCAAGAAAAACGGAAGCGTAGCTGATCACTTCGTCACAGAAATGGCCAGCTGAGCCACCCGGCCTCGGGTGCCAGTGTGCCCGATATTTACATCATGTCAATTTTAGTTTATCTCTTCCCGAGAATTTGGCTGGACATGTCTTCACGGTCACGTTTTTAAAAGTGCCAAACTTCATGTGAGGTTTTATAACGCCAACCTGAAGATTCTGCGGTGAGAATACTACTTCGGTTTTTATGCGAAGGTGACCCTAAGCCGGTTCCACTTCTAGCTGTGGATCAGAAAGATGTGTGTTAAACGGTGGACATGCAATTTTCAACTTGATCTAGACTACTACATTTATCTACAAACGTCATGGTGTAATTCACATTTTTGTATACAGATTTTGAACGAGGTAATTTATGTTGATAAGTAATAATGAGGTGGGATGGCAACTCCAAGACTTCGTTCATATTTGGTAGCTTGCGGCTGTGTGTACGAAAGTGTACGGTAGTGCACTAGTTTGTTGGACTGTCGTGGGCTCGTCATACACGGTCAACAAGAGTTCCGCTCTTGGTCTCGTTTAGGTTAAGGTCCCGCCTGTTAAAATCTGCAGGCCTGTAAATTCTGAACAGCTTTGTCATATCTTCTGTCACGATGACATTCTCAATTGCGCTGCTTTCCCTCATGAAATTATCGCTATCACCATAGTCAATGCACTAAGTCGCCATCGCGCGTTCTTGTGACGTCACAGCTACTTAAGCCAAAACGGGGCGAGCTCGGCATTTCCGGAAATGTTGCCATGACTGAAGTCAAAACGTGCAACTTTTCCCATGTTTTCGTCAAAATAACACAATACAACCGTCTAAAAACCGCTCAAATAAGCTTCAGTTTGTGTGTAAATGTTTGTTTTATTAATACCAATTTCATTGACAACCAGAACTAGAGTATAGGCCTCAAGTCAAACGAAAAAAGCATCAAAATGTGGCGGGACTCACACTTTAACTACTTTATTCATTTCTGTGTCTGCGTATCACGAGATAGAATTTACAAATTACATTTCTTGAAGTTGTCACATTCTCATCAACGTATAAGATATTAGTGAAACTACATACGTGGAATCTACATAAATCACCGCAGTTTTCGTGATGACCGGCTAAAATGTATATTTTACTCTAAAAAACGTTATCTGCCTTCCCAAGTTTCCGTTGAAGCCTTAACACGCGATCTTAGATACACAGATTGCGTCTGCAAGGCTTTCTAAACAGCACTAACACGAGACTTGAAACGTAGAACCATGATACTGGTGACGTCAATGGAAATAGTGTCGAGTATTCATCGAAAGCATTAAAGGAAGGTTAACTGTTCTCATTCTGACCACGTCACTTCCTACTCCCCAGGTTGCATGTCGCGCTCGTTCCTTCTACGAGAATCTCCACAAAAGTCATTGGTATACAAGTGAGAACTATTTCGTTGGTATCAAGGTAAAGTATAGTGACGTTTCCCCTTTTACAGTGTTCTGATCAAATGTTCTGATTTGCTTTCGAAACATCAAATTGCTTGCGAGTTAAGATGTTTTGGTGTCCGATAGATGAATTATATGGTTGTATTTATTTGATCATACGCGTGGCTATCTTGGTAAGAAATGGAAAAAATCACGTATCAAGTCATCTTAACATGATTAAAGAGAACGCCTTCAAGAAGAAGATACTCCAAAATACGATGGGTTCTTAAACGCAGTGACAATGACTCATTATTGTAATTTAGGTCGACGCAGATGACCCACTGTTACTGAGCGAGTCCGATGGAAGGGGAACGATTATACCAATTTGGTCAACAATACCTGTTCTCTGCGAAGATTTGACGTATATGACAGCCTGTCGTATCAATATACTGGCTTGGACGCAAGGTGAGATTGCAACAGAGTGGAAAAACCTTATTTTATCTATAGCTATATCACTTGACACGACGTCAACCATACGGAGTGACAGCTGATTCTTTGACAGAGAACCAAAATATACGTAATTTCTTTATCAACGTTTTACAGAGGCGACCATGTCAACAGGTTACTCCAAACTCCAAATTCAAGGGCTATTATTTTCTATAATTCTGCTACAGGAAATATTGGCCTAAACGTGTCTTATCTGCAATCGAAAAAAGCGAGCTGTTTACAAACTGAAAGGTGAACATTACGATAAGAGAGTAGAGTAGAGTAGTTGGTGAAACCTGAACAACACGGAAGGGGTAATCTTCATAACGAAAACAACAAGATTTTCTTAGAGTGTCTCCCTAGCTGTAAGAAGCAGCTAGACCCCCTAGAATCCTGGTGATTTTGTACCATTGTTGTGTGTGGATCCAGTATGTTGCAGTCTTCCCAAAGCGGGAAGTGCTTAGATCGATGTTTGATTTTCAGGTGAGGAAACAGGAGACGATTATTTCCATGAAGAGCTGTCGTTTGATCGCTGCGACATCGCGATAGCTCCACGTGACTGGGATCAAACCAGCAAAACAGCAACCACTGAATTTACTATTATGGCGAGGCGTGACTTCATGGACGACGGCGTCCGAAATGTGACCATAAGAAGTAGAGTACTTCCTGCAGACTGCGTTAACAGCAGCTATGTGTCCATCTTTGATGGGTATGATATTGGACCAATAAAGGTAGTGTTACTCGGATTCTACACACTAATTACTATCCTTTTTTTCCGTGCTCGTGGTTGATTTACTCGTTACCTCTTCTTGACCTGCTAATAGGTACCTCGAATGAGGCGTTCAGAGTTCGTTGGTGCTGCACAGACTTTATTTCTCGGTAGAAAAGCTCGAAAGGTGCCATGCCCAAGATACGCATCTCCCGTTATCTAAATGTGTTTGGTAACTCATTGGTCTCTCTGTCCTCATGCCTTGTCTGTTGTATTCCTCCTCTTTTTTAACGTTTACTTTAAGGCGTGGCTTTGATCATACAGTATTTGGAATTAAAGATAAAACAATACATCCAATCATAAACATCAATACAGCTCTTGATCTTAACTTTACATGTTACAATTGATATTTAAACGCTACCGTGACACGTTAAAAATTTATCAAGTGGTATTTTTATGTCTATTCATTAAAAGTACCCTACCATATTTTTATATAATTCAAATATATCTTTTTTTACACCCAGACTACTTAAACAGTCTCTTTAATCGTCATTAGCGTCTTTGCGTGTGTCCGGTTTATATGCAAATCAACTTATATTTGAGATCTTGTTCTTTCAATTAATAATTCTACTGATGCCAATGACCACTAAGTGTATCAACCGTTGTGTAAGATAAACTGCCTTAGTAACAGTACAGGATGCTGCTCAAGGGTGGTTATAAGAAGAAAGTGCATCAAATAAGGATCGTGATAGCACGTCTTACGAATGGCCAAAGCCTATTCTAATGAAGATTGCTACAAGGCATCGTATTTTCAAAATATTACATGAGTCGATTTATAGAATGCTTCACTTTCAATTATGACTAACACTTTCAATAGGTCTCTGTCATTGGAGTGGATCATAAACGCTGCTCATCGTTTGGTGACCCACATTACAGGACGCTCGATGGGTAAGTTGCTCTACTTAGTCATATCACGTAAGAGGGTTAAAACCTTAATACATGTAAATTGGAAAGTGCATTTACGACAGTTGTCTGTCACCGATAAATTGTTTCTTGTATCTTGTCTTTTTTAAGAGTTTCATCAAGCTGTTGTAGAACAATCGAATTAGCGAATAAAATGTACTTCGACAAGAATGTGAAATTTGACTTCTTGTCGTTACAGTATTGATATAAGGCTTGAGTTAGTGCTTTCCTTATTTTCAATTTGATTGCAGACTGTGGTACACCATGCTGAAAACAGGATACTTCGTGTTACTTAGAGGAACAACTGACGCAGGTAGAGTGCTGGAGGTAAGAATATAGAACATGCTTATCTCTGACTGCGAAAAATACAACTTTAATAAAGCCCTAGAGTACATGCTCACGCCATACTATCGGCCCAAAATGTGTTGGTAGTATCGGAGACACGTTTTAAAGTGTTTTTAAGTGTGATGGACTTGATGAGGAAGCGAAGTGCAAGTTCATGTCCGTTATTCAATTGACAATATTACCATGTATACAACACATTTTAGGTACAGACAGCGGTAACAGACTGCGCTGAGGTTTCTTGTAACTGTGCCGTGGCGATCCGTGAGAACAATGACCTTGTCATTATGGACATCTGTAACAGAGACAGTTGAGGATTTCAGTTCCGAGGAAGAATCTGTCACCTGGTACTGCCATCCATCAGCAGTATGGAAACAAACATTATGTAAGAAAATCATTATTTACTGTTTTTAAAACGTCCATAATCTATCCGCATGTCCGTCTACGTCATAAAAACTTTCAAAGTCAAATAATATAAGGAACATAAAACACGATTGGAACTAATTTGGGATAATTGGATCTGTACATTTTTCAAATTTCTCAAAAGTGTTAGGTGCCCTAAAGCTGAATGTTACGATATTAAAAATTACTCATAAAACTAATGTGTAACTTGAAAAGAAAAGCAGATGAGGTTACATTTGCAGATTGAACCGACATTACTTCATCATCCAATTATCAAAAATTAGTTCCAATCCTGTTACAATTAAAGTATGATCAAAATAGAGCTCTACCTTTTCAGTCTTAGACGGATATGTACTGATATACTGATACTGCTGCGTGAGTGCTTCACGAACTCTACAACGTGTTGAGCGGTCTCAGTCAGAAAAATGTAACAACTTATTGAACCACTCTTTTTTGGGAGTGGAGATTTAGCCGAGCGGTTCTGTCTATGGCCTCTCAGCTAGGCGACTGATGCCGTATGTTGTGGGTTCGAATCTGATTGACAACTAGCCGTATAGTATGGTTCCTTATAATCCTTCACGTGTAACTTCCGTATATACATTTATTCTGGGATTGAAATAAACTATTGATTAGAACTGGTGCTTTGCAATGACTGTTATATAACTCCATCATTTTATCAAAGGTGTACATGTACTCTGGTGTTACACTAGAAGTACGACTGTCAGCAGTGCGCAGGGTAAGTGGCTGGATGTCTTTGTCGTCCTTCCTTCCGATTATAGCGGACGCACGATGGCGCTGTGCGGTGATGGAGACGATGACGACTCCAACGACTTCACAAAGAGTAATGGTGAAATCACAGATCTGAACGACTTTGCTGAGTCGTGGAGGTAAGAAAATATTACTAGTGACGTAAAGATGAGCAACAGAGAACGGAATACAAGTTTTAGAGGAAGTGTTATAGAAAAAAGTCATGTCAATATTACAATTTTAATTATCTATTACACGATCTTGAGCTCAAAATTATTTCAGTATAACTTAAAAACATTTCCATTTGTCGGGGAACAGAAAATTTTGCCCTTTCCGACATATGAAGCAGGTGTCGAAAGCTTATTGATCAGAATGTGTATATTGGAATAAAAATAAGGAGAAGAAATCGAAAGGTTGGAAACCATAAGTCAAAAATTCTAATATATATATTTGGCCAATAATCTAGTTCTTTCTAGTGATACTTAAAATCAACATAGACCAGTCCCTGTATATGCTCTTTGTAGGAAACATGTTGTCTCAGTCGGATCCAATTCCTCACAATGATCAAAAACGTATCATAAATAATACAATGGGTTCGTCTATGAATTGTTCTTCACTACTAATGTGCATTACTTTTCACAGGGTTTCAGAGGAAGAGAATTTATTCTTAAAGTACGACCAGCTGTCATGGATACCGGAGCGCAATACAATGTACTGCAACTGTCCAACTGGGATAGACAGCTCCCGATTTTGTTGTGGATACGGCCTGCACACCGACCAATTGAGACTCGGCACCGACATGACGCACCTTTATGCAACCGGGACTACAGATCAAAGTGAAAAATCTTGCTTCGACCCGCTTGACGGAAGTGTTGCAATTCACGCAGTTACTCCGCAGTGCACCGAGAAAACGGATCAGGAGAATGTCGGAGATGATCACGTGGAGGCCGCTGGAGACATCCGGTTTGAATATGATTCCGAATTCAAACCGAGCATCCCGGAATGGCCGACACAGAGCGGCATTACAGAGGGAATGGCACTCGTGTTTTGCGGGGAGTTTCTCAGTTCCGCATCCATCTACTCTGCATGTATTGAGAAGACAAACCTGAATACTCAGAAGTACAATGAAACGTGCGTTACTGATATACAGGTATTTAAAAGATTTCAATGAAAACGCCTTCCCTTTTGTGTATCATAATTTACTTTTGAGGTAACTTGTTCCTTGCTCTTTTGCCTACCTGCCAGTGACAGCTGCTAATATTTCATGCGACAGTTAGAAAGATTTGAAAATTTGCTCGAGGAAAGTTTTAGCAAATGTCAAAGGCTTTCGTCTTCGAGGCGCGAACTACCTTAATATAAGCAAGCAAAATCAATGTTTTCTTAAGCAAAGAATATGTTAACTCTTTTCTCCCTTCGCTAAGTTTTTGTTCAACGCAAGAGTATTACTAACATAAGGTTTTAAACCAGAAAGTTTCACTGGCGATTTATCCATTAAAATGTAGGCCATATTTTCCCAGTCACCTCGTTTGATCAGCTTGTTCATGGCTGACAGCCAGATTGAAATATCTCATATTTGTCAGGCGACGGACACCCTCGACTTTGCGCCCTCTACCCGCAGCAGCATTCCAATTCGACTGCATGGATCTCGTGCTCCGTAACATCTCTCTGTACGAAGACGACGGCCACGGAAACAAAGTACCGCCACAAGAACTATTAGCCATGCTCTGTCCAAACGATTGCAGCAAACATGGCGAATGTATCGACAACATCTGTGTCTGTGACAAAGGTTTCACTGGGAGTGACTGCTCCCATGAGGAAGGACAGCCAATACATCTGAGCTACCTCAAGCACGACGCCCTCTGTGATTTACAATCAAGACCGTGTGAGACAGCGTTTGGTGTCGGAACGAAGTTTGTTGAATCAGAACGACTTATTTGTAAAGTTAAGCGTACCAGTCAGGTACTTTGACCTACAAAAAATCCTTTAATAAGCAGAACTACTTATTTTCAAAAGGAATTCGTTCTCATACTCATCTTTTGTATCAACAATTGCTCATGTCGCATTTTTGAAAAGCCTGGATTTGACAAATAGTTAAAGTAATAGTTTTTTTGGATCACATTCACAACATGAAAAGCAGATTTAAAAGGGAAGGCATCGTTTGAACTGCGCCTGTGCAACTCTGTTTTACAAACAATGTATTTCATGCATCACGTCAACATAGCTGCAACCATTAAAGTTCGCAACGCTCATTATGACAAACATATTTCAACTTTCATCAATCGCCAACGTACCTGGGATGTAGCGTTACGTTACGTTTACATTGGTCGCGGATCGTATATGTCCTATGAGCGCAGTTCACACGATCCGCCCCTTTAAGCCAACACTTCTAATTCTACATTCTGATTGAAATTATTTTGTTTCTTAAATAATTTAACATTTCTGATATGGTCCAATATGACCTTTGCGCGCTGTTACGACGACCTACTTCCTTTAACACAAGTTGGAAAGTTGGGACAGAGATTGTGAATAAACGAATCTCCAATACTGTTGCTCCACGATTCTTTTCAACCAGAACAATCACATCTCTGTGTATTACACTGAAGCATATCTCATAAGCTCAACGGAAATCGCATGTCCTCTGAGGCACACGGGTATCAACACATATCCAGCAACAGTCACCAACAACGAACTGCCAGTAGAATACTCCGATATTTCCTTCAGCTTGGATGGCGTAACATTCAGCAACGAACTGCTATTCACCGTCTTTGACTCGGTGTGTGTTGAATGTACAGAAAGCGGAAACTGCGACAAAAAGGTGAGAGAAAAACGCTATGGATTCATGTTCTCACGTCCCTAACACGCTTGGAGTGTGAGAATACCAGTGTGGGATCGATTTGATCTCGATAAATTAAAATGACTGTCCGTAACTCAACAAATTACTGGAAGTAAAGTAGGAAGGCTTTCCGTGGTAGTCTTCGGTTGTCGAAATAATCAAAGTAGTAATATCCGGGAAAAGCTGCCATAAAAAGCAGTTAAGTGATGACCTTTCTCAAAGACATTTCGCTGCATCATAATTGATACGCCATAGAGCGTCTTGTTCGTCTTTCTCATTCCATTCCTTGACTATTCAATACAGGTGCCTGTCGAAATACATTGAAGTACCTCATTGAGCCATCCCAACACAATGCATTGTCTTCAACATATTATGTTATTAGAGACTAGTGTAAAGTTCAAAATAAACGTGAATTTAGTAGTCAAAAAAGAACATTACACCTAGAATATATACTTATTACTGCCCGGCTTTATTATAGAAATAACGGACGACGCGCTGATCATTAACGTTTATTTATGGGCAAGGGCGAGAAGAAAGCCAAAAATTAACGGGCGAGGCTTACCGAGCCCGTTAATTTTAGGCTTTCCTCTCGCCCGCGCCATAAATAAACGTTAATGGTCAGCGCGGAGTCTGTTATTTCCATTATATATTATCAACGGATTTCCATTATATATTATCCAGTGTTCTCCCCAGGATATTTTGACAAGAGAGCGAAAATGTGGTGCGAAGCACCACAAGCGACCGCGTAAGCGGTCGCGGGGGGAGGTCAGGAGGGGGGTGTCCCCCCTCCTGCCGTTGGAGCTTTTGAAAAACAGAGATTAAAATGGTGTTATTTGATGGCACTTGGGGAGTATTTTTTCCGATTTTTTTTCGTATAAAAAACTCAAAGGAAAAGAGATCTGAGACAGTGTTCGATAACTTTTATTCCAGTTCACTGATTTCAATGAAGATTACATTTTTTGAAAACGAAACATTTATTCATCGATGTCAAAATTATACTATAACACTCACGTATTCTCATCCTGATACACGTCCGGCCGAGCCTAAAAATAGGTCGTTTTGCTTTGGGAAGGAATACACAAGCGAAATTCTAACCTCCTAAAAAACTTCAGTGTACTCTGCTGTCCTTGGTTACCCTCAAGCTCCTCCTTGGCATGTTTACTCAGCTAAGTCGGTTACCTAATGCACGGTCCCTATGGAGGGACCGTGGATAACGTAAGGCCTGAGCCATGCAAATATGGCTGCCATCGATATGAGTTGCACATGGGCCTTAGTATATAATGATCTCGGATGACAGCGAGATTTGCTAGATCGATGAGAATTACGTTTGCAGCCTGCAGGATCGACGCTCACGCTTGCATTTTGCTTGTAAATCACCGTCAACTTTTTATCTCGTACATTTTATTGTTTTATTTTTCAAAAAAATAAATCTTTTTCATTTCTGGCAAGGGGGCGCTCGGAATTTACAAGAGGGCGCCACGCCCCTGTTACCTTATTCAGGGAGAACACTGTTATCAACGAACCCCAAAAACCGTCAAAATTTACAAAAAATTCCCATGCGAACGACAACGGGGCCCAAGAACTTGTACTTTGTACGAATCGCAATTTTCGTTTAAGCTGTAAAGTTACTATGTTTACGATATTATTCATATTCACGGGCATGTAAACAAACCATTACTGTGTATTTGTGGGCAGTCACGTGGTTCAGCTCGACCAATCAAAATGCGATGGACAGGGCATGGTAATATAATGACAAGTTGAATACTATGCATTTGGACGTGATTTATGAGTAGAGCAGGAACTGTATTTGTCTGAAAATTACAGACATAACTTAGATAATGAAAAATACTCGTGGCGCTTTAATTTTGCAGTAGATTACATGCATTTATTACAGTATTACATTGAAGTTCAACTTTTGACGATATCTACAGGGTGTAATCAGAGAAATTAAGTATTCTAAGGTGCAGCCTTATGTGAAACTTATGCATTTTTTAATAGGCCGATTCATGTCTCATCGACGGGATGTGCTTCGCTGAGGGAAACCAGCATCGGCTGGAGCCCGGGAAGTACTGCAATCCAGCAAATGACGAGTTTGGATGGACCGAAAAAGGTATTACAACACTTCCATGACGTAGGTTATTAGCCCGGTGTTGTGTGAATGTTCCCGTAGTGTTGACAGCTACCACAGTGTGTTCGGTGCAATATTTACAATAGACGTGAAAATGTTTTTATGAAACCAACCGACAGACAAAATATTCACGGTCACTACATGTATTTTAGGTTTTCGCTCATTTGTTTCTCACAGAGGGATTCGAAGTCACAGTCAGATTAAAATGAACACAAAGTTAACTAACGTTTTAATGACATACAATTTAGTGTACGGTATTATCGTAGAACATTTTTTTGTTCTTCATTTAATCGACTGTGCTACAATTACCTAAATTAGATGCGTGGGGCCCGGCTCTGAGGACAGACAGAGATAGACAGAAATGTACAGCCATACAGATATACAGACTCAGTTATTTGTAAACTACATTTCACGGAACCCATCCTGTTTTTAAAACGTATTACTAATACGTCATTTTAACCATTCCTAGATATCATTTGGACCACTGACTCGGCCAAATGGACTGAACCGACAACAATCACTCCTGGAGAATCAAGCGCTCCAGACAGTTCGGTAAGATATTTAACCTTAGGATAGCTCATTGTTTACATTGCATACACAAAAAATGATACAATAATGATTTCATCGGGATCGATACCCGGATTCTCCACCACATATTGCAGCTCACCGTCTCACTTAAAGCCGCACTTTTCAATCCCAGGTTCTCGCATTAGTGGAGTTCTCCTCCCAGTCAAACGCTTGGCCAGTGCGATGTTTGATTTCTATAACATTGATTACACAAACTGATCTCAACCTTTTGTCACATTTTGCTAATCCTGCAAACAGAGTTTATGCAAGCTTTTGACTGACGGTCGGTTCAAATCGCCAACAGTCATTGATTCCCCACCACAAATGCTTGAATTTCCTAAAAAATGTCTTCTAGTCGCCTTAGACTTTGAATATAACCACAGAGTTCGATCGGCAGCAGCTTCGCGCTGACCGCTTGGCAGTCTGTCTGTGTTTTTGCGGCCGGGGAAAACTAAAAAGTGGCATTTTCTGGAGCGTGTGCCCGCGTGTTGCCTGTTTGGTGTTCACTTACACAATGAACGCCGCCATACCTTGGCGTCCTTTTAAAGGGAGGCTCCGCCTTTAAAGCTGGCGCGATGACGTCGGGATTCAGAAACAGTGTAGAGGTTCATCGCAAAAGAATTCTTATACATATTGCCAGGTTTTGTCCCTTCGCCTTTCAGTGCCGGTGTTCGTAAAGACACCCTCCTTTATACAATCTGCACAGTGGTTATTTACATACAATTGAAATGTAAAGTCATCATATAATCCACTGTCCATGAGGATATCATGCATGATCGAAACCATTCCACACTGCTACGCGAATATATAATTGCCATTTTGTGGCCTTGTTTACGATTGGTGACGAAATGTAACAAGTGTTGGTATTACGCCATTAGTGTAACGTTGACGTCAAAGTGAATGACTTCCATAACAATACAAATCTTAATCATTGCGTAGGTTGTAATATTAAGACCCTGCATTGAAATATCCAATCTGCTGTAAAGTTGTCTATATAAGTCCCTGTCTATCGGTCTGTCCTCCTGCATGTCTCTCTGAATCTGTCTGTTTTTTGTGTAACTGTACATCCTCTCTGTCTGTCTGTCTGCCTCTGTCTGTATGTCTGTCTGTCTATCTGTCTGTTTGTTTGACTGCCTGCCTGCCTGTCCGTGTCTCTCTTTCGACGCTGTTTACATCTTTCGTATATACTAAACAAGTTTGAAAAAAATCATATCCTTTCTACGCTAATGATTTGTTTAAAATATTTCTTTTTGAGATTCTTTGAAGTAAATCTTTACGTTTAGGAGGTACTAGCTCTAAAAGCGATAACAGCGATAACGGTGATGTATTATTTTGTTATAGGGAGGATGGCAAATCTTTCTTGGATTTGTTGGTGGAGTTCTTTTTGGTGCGGCTGCGATTTGTGAGTAAAATATTGAATTGGCGCCCGAAATTTCAGCAACTAGGCAAACCCATGTATAACCGGTATCGATTTGAGTAAACGGCTGTATAAACATGTAAACCATTTTTTGAATCAAAAACACTAGAAAAGAAATAAGCATGCTGACCAAATATGCTACAGATGGTTAGAATTTTCTTTCCATCACCAGACTACGAAGTCGTTTCCTACGGAGAGCATCTTTAAGACGACTCCTAAGGTACAACTGAGAAACATATTCTTTAAATGACATGACAAGCGCAGCTGCAACATAAAATATAAAGTCGATATACGACAAGTTATTTTGAGGGGCTATAGCTACGTCCATTATTTATCAGTACACTTCGACAGAGCTATCAAATCAAAAACTTATAATTACTTGTCGTGAGGTTCGAGGATGTAGTAAACGTATACATATCACATGCAAAATTCTCTATAGGAAGCAAACCTTTTTCTGGTTCCTTTATTTGCAGGTTTAGTTTTCTGTATACTGCGTAGAAGGGAGGTAAGTATGTGTTTTATTATTCTCGCCGTCACTGTATCGGATGTGCACGTGCACACTAACACACACAAACTTACACACATACATACATACATACATACATACATACATACATACATGCATGCATGCATGCATACATACATACATACATACATACATACATACATACATACATACAGACATACAGACATACAGACATACATAAATACGTACGTGCGTGCGTGCGTGCGTGCGTGCGTGCGCGCGCACGCACGCACGCACGCACACACACACACACACATACATACATACATACATACATACATACATACATACATACATACATACATACATACATACATACATACATACATACATATGTACATATTAAATTATTGATTGTCCTTAGTTTTCTATGTTGTTGAAATAGTTTACAAAGCTTATAAGGTGTCTTGAACTTGTTATCTTTAAGTTCGATATTGATATTATTCTAATACTGCTCTTTATTTTACATTAAAGACATTTTTCCTCGGAAGACTTCTTATTGTTTGGTTTGAATAGATTTATATGTAAACATTGATTTATATAATTGTTTCTTTGGTCTTTGTTTGATAATCTTCTTTTTTTTGTCTGAGAAGAACAAGGATAATCTTGAAGGTCATTTGAATAGGGCAGATTTGAATCACTATAACACAGATGAAACGTATGAAAATGTTGGGCGTGAAAACGTCAGCATGGAATTCCAGTCACCGGCCGAGATATATGAAGATATTGAGAACCATATCAGCATGAAGGTAGAGGGCGTCACTCATCAGAACGAGTCTTACACCGATCTAGTCGATTTTCAGGAGCCAAAGTATGAAGAGTTACAGACAAAACGCAGACCCGTTGTTGGCAATCGAAATGCGTAGATGTAGTCTTCAAAGTACCTTCGTTTTGTTGTTGAACCTTTCAACTTAATCTATTTACTGCTCTAACCATGATATAAAACATTAGGTGTGTAAAAATGTCTTATGGAGAGGGGTTCCAAATCCATAAGCGTCTGGACAAAGTCAAGATCAAAAATTAATACGGACTACTTTTCTAACCCTTACATAAAATCACAGCAATCATCGGAGAAGTCATTCAATATGAGGAAACGACTTTCCATTTATTTGATTTCTCATAACACATTTGTAAATTTAGCCCTTGTTGAAAATTGTCTCTAGCTACATACGGGAAATTTAAACACAAAGCTTTCGTTGACCCGTACATTTAAACAGTATCTTCTCCCAATTACAGTGGATCTCTAACCTGCCCACGTTATTGCTTTTTATATCCACATTCGGATTTATTCGGTACCAGTTTCGTTTTTTTTCTCAACATACTCTTTTCGATATACTAGAGTGTTTTTTTATGGATGCATTGTAAATTTGTGAAGATGAACATTAATTTCTCGTCGAAATGATTACAAAAGGGTGTTTCGGAGAATTTTATTCAAACATAAAACTTTTAATATTTGCGAAGTTTGTTAAAACATTATTAAAAGGCCCGAAATTGAGATCAAAATCGGATTATTTTCCAAGTTTCAAATAGTAGAAACAGTCGTTTGATAACTTTCCTCATGACATTTTATGTAACGTAATAAAAATTGTCGTTTCAAGTTCTTTGCTGTTGAAAGGATGTTAATGTGAAAATACAGAAGACAAATCAGCTTACGCAGCAGCCGCGGTTTTGCAAGATGCGTCTTTAATTGGTTGAGGAGAACAAAAGATCACACTATTTTGATAAGACGGTATATTTTTTATGACAGAGGAGCTTGTGGAGTGAAGTATTTATCTTCCATTTCTACATACATTAGACGATTGCCTTCTTCCTACATGGCCAGCGAGTCCAGACAATAGGTTTTTGATTTGGCTGGCTCTCACATTATGTGAGATTCACTTTGTTGTCAGTCGTGATTACGCTTACCCCACGGCTTCCTTCCTCCACGTTTAAGCTAAGTAACGAATGCGGTCACCAATCCCTCGCTCAAACAACAAATACCGAGCTATGTATCTACAGCACTGTATATAGCCATGTCATCAGAGCACTGGCCACAGACCTGTACATCAACCCCTGTCACAGCAACGGGACACCTTTGCTGACAGACCTGTATCAGAGGGTATATCAGGGTCTGAACAGGGCTGTGACAGGGGCAAATGTGTTTTTACTGTGTATGGCGACACAGTTACTACGTCACGGTAACTCGTATTTCCTCACTGAACGAAGAACATTATTAGCGACAAGTATGCTTATAACAAGCAAAAGCCAAAATGTTCTATTTTTTTGCAAAATGAAAGTTTTTCTCTACGTGTAAACTTATACACAAGTTTTTCAAATAACATCAATACACCGTGCGAAAGTTGTCAACCATTTGTGGTTGTACGTCGCGAGAGCGAGGAACACGTAGTTCTTGTATGGGGCAAATGCTAATCCATGGCTCGGTCCACTCGTGCCTTCCGTTATACACGATTTGAAATATAGTGTAGGCCTATACATTTATCCCAGACAAAGTAAGGACATTTTTCTGAGAAAATTGATTTACGTCAACGGCGCAGACACTATGACATGGACCCAGCCGGCTGTGCCAGACCACGGTTTTCTTGAATTCAATGCGTATGGAACGTACGGTAATGCAACTAGCTTCGAGGTCGCCGATTTTAGTCCTTATAACATACGGGTATTGCACGCTTGTGTTTTCATTGTTTTGATCGTTTTTGTCGCAGTTTGTGCAAAACTTGACTCGACCACACGACTTTTAGACGCGTAACGAGCAGCTTGACGCAGCACTTGACCCCGTTAATGTAGTTGAAACTATACGTCTACCCTGTTCGTTGAAAGTTCGGTTGGCGACCAAGAGAGAGAGAGAGAGAGAGAGAGAGAGAGAGAGAGAGAGAGAGAGAGAGAGAGGGCTCCCAATATTGACTACAAAACTGTACAGCACAAGGACTCAAAATTTCAAAGAATATGTATTTTGTCAAACTGTAATAATTATGAGGGATGTTTATGAAATTTCCACATTCGACACCATTATCGATCGCCGAAATACTGGCCTCCGCGCTGTATGTTTAGATCGACTAATACATCGAAGATCAACGCAAAAAAGCTCTAACTCTGACACCAAAAGTGATGACATAGACGCAGGTTGTCGTGATGTAAAGGACAGAGGAGAAATTCCCTATTATATATTGTCTGTCAAGGGATGACCAACCTTATGGGCCTTGGATAGACGATAAACGCAACGATTTGCGCTTGGCCTCTATCCCTCTCCCCTAAGCAAAAGTTTGGAGGTGCGAAAATCCAACCAAGCCTCATTCTGTATCAGCATGCCTATAATTGGTAATTACGTGACTATGAAATAACGCATACGTTCCCATCACCCACGCATAGCCCCTCTAAAATAAATCTTTGTCCGACGCCAACTCGACAATGACGCAACCAATGTTATTTTACACGTGCACTGAACTCGAAAGTATGGTGTAACGCCGGTGCCGAACTGGCCGTACATTAAACAATAATTAGCGATACATATTCGTGTTGCGAAATGTTGCCTTATAAAAACATGTAGTGCGATTTTTGCGCACGGAAATCGAAACAGCCACCCCCCACCCCTCAAAAAAGCCCCGCGGATATTCAGTTTGCCGTGCGCGTGTTTTAATTGCCCACGGTCTCTTAGCTTGTGCATGTGATAATGCATAAAGAACAGAAGGTGCATGTAAGCAGTTTTGGTGACTGCCGTGTTGAACGGCCTTGATAAAAGGGGTGAAGGGTATTATAAAAAGTTGCAACGCTCTCAACAGAACTTATACAACGACTTTTGTAGCGTTATCAACGGATACCTCTTTGTGTTGCATCCTGCAGTCCCAACTATCGCATGTCGTTAGTAAAACGTTATTAAATCGTTAGTAAATAAATAAATACAAAATACATAAAATACACAACACACACACATACACATACACACATATTCGAGGGTTTTGAAACTAAATGCAAAAGAAAAGGACATGATGCACAGAAGAATCGCTCCTTTTTCTTTATGTCTTCGACTTAACCTAGTGCTCATTATAAAGGTATAGAAGTTTTCTGTAAGGCTGCTGGGACTTCAAAATTTTGCTCTGCCTGTAGGGGCGACTTGAAAATTTTTCGGTTCCCTTTTATGTTTTATATTTTCCAATTCGAAGTTTTTGTGAGTAATTCATTAAAAATGAATACCATTTTTATGTCATCCAATTGTTGTAATATTAGTAATCATTTAACAAAATCTAGAACCATTTTGTCACATTTCATGACTTTTATCTCGAAAAAATCTAAACATGTGTGATTTGTCATAAAAAAAAACCAAACGAGCCTAGTAACAGGGCAGAACCTGCAACTGTTGATAATTTTTGCAATATCTCTATATAATGTATCAACTACAGTTTCTTGCTGTCTCCTTACAGCATAATCAAACACACAATATTAGTTTGTCGACAAAGCCTGTATATATAAATATGTATTAGGTGATAATTTAATCAGTGACAGTCAGTTGTCAGTGATACAAATGCATGGTACACATACTGTGATAGCAAGCTGAATATTGGACAGTTCAACATGCTGTTTGGAGTAGAACAAGAACGCAGTTGTATAAACTGAACAAAAATATTGTCAAAATTATCAAAGCTAATACACCTACTGCCTACGGGCAGTCACTATCAGATACTGCCCTGCTACTGCAGTGTCACTGTCACTGCATAACTGAGCAGTGATAGAGATAGCTGTGACTCTGATGTACATGGTAGTTGAAGAAGAGTTTGTGTCAAATGACGCTAATGACAGTGAAACATACTTGTACACAAGATTAGGCCAGAGAGCAACAAACGAAAGACTTTCTGGCATATGAGAATAATATTAAAGAAAAAAGATGGGGTCATCATGTTCAATTTTCTAAATTTCATATTCACGTCATAAAATAATACAAAAGTAAAACTTTGAACAGTAAAGACTAAATGAAAAAATATGTGACTGAATGGAATTATGTATTTTTTAACCAAATTTGCCATTATTACACCCAAAATTTCAGAGATTAAAACATTTATTTGATGGAATATTTTAACCTTCCAATATTGTCAATTTTTGAGTACCATCTTATTTATATATGTCTAGTACTTTGAAACAAATCTTTGATGGGTCATTGTGCTCAGGTTTTTACAATATGGCAATTAGCCAGAATTCACAATTTGCATACTCTCTCATGATCGCCATTTTGTGTGCTCTTCGGCAGGAGCAATTGACCTGGCCAGATTTGGATTAACTCAAGTTGGCTTAGACTGATAAATCCAAAAAGTTCACTGATGCGTTTAAAATGAATCAATTTAAGAACTTGCCTTAGAAATATGACTTTACAAAGTACTAATAACAGGTAATGTTGAACATCTGCGAGCAGAATGGCGCAATACGTGTTCATTTTGTCTGCGTGCACATCCTTTAGAAATATGCGTGCTTGTGATAGTTGGGGGGACTTGAAAAATTTAATCATATGGAGGGGCATTTGAAAATTTTTTAGGGCATTGAGGGGCGGATCTGAAAAAAAATCAATCGCGATTCCTCCAGCCCCCCCCCCCCGCCCTTCATCGTTATTTGTGAACGCAGCCTAAAACAAGATCATTTGATTATGGAAACGTGCTTTCGAAAACCTTTGAAACATGTACGACCAAAACGTAGGATGATGAAATCAAGAGCTCGAAACTGGTTGTCTGCAAGAAGAGTCGCGTTCTATTGTACCAGTGGTCGAATGTTCTGCTCCTGGTTAAAAGTTATCACGTAGCAATTTACCAATCAGGGTGCTTTGCATTCGGACGTCTTAATGTATTCATGAGGCCCTTCGCGGCGGTCGTACTGCAAATCGCAATTTGAGGAGGGCATTGAAGCAAAAGAAAATTGGGGATTAAAATCTAATTAAAAACTATCTACTGTTGATTGACCAATCAGAGTGCTCAATTCAGGGTGTTTTATTTACTCGTAAAGCCTTGGTCACCAAATTCCAGGAACGAATGACAGCGCCGTAGTAAAGTACTGTCCAATCAAAAGTGAACATGTCATATTCTGTAGACATCTGGTGCGTTTTAATATTCAAATTTGGTAACACAGCGGAAACCAGCTGCAACACAAAATCTGCTGTGCCCTAGGGCATTTATATAATGTGCCCTAGGGCATTTATAGGATGTTCCATTACATTGGAAGGCTATTTCACAATAAAAGTTTTAATTCATATCCTAAACATGTTACATTGACAAAGCGGACGGTTGACGTAAACACATTGAAAACGAAAATATATCAGTTAGGGGCGATAGTTTTTAAGTCGGATAAAAACCTCGTACTCGGGCTCTTCTGGTATATAAAGTCCAACCCTACGATAAAATGTCTCGGCCTGCGGCCTCGACATTTTATCGTTGGGTTGGACTTTATATACTAGAAGAGCCCTCGTACTCGGGCTTTATCCTATACAAAGAACACACATGAATTAAGATTATGAAATGCTTAAGTACAAGGCAAGAAAGTGGCCTTATACGTGATAGAACCCCATTACACATGTTACAAGGCCACGGTTGTTTATAGAAAGGCCAAGAACTTTCATTTAAAGCCCTAGGGCTTTTATATAGCAGATATTATTCAAATGAATTTGGATATTCAAAGTTGAGGCAAAACCTTCAGCGTGCATATCAAATAACGAAGTTTTACATGTGAGATAATATAGCATACAAGGCTTCACGCATAACTTCAGAATAAACTTGACATACAAATGTTTATACAATTATACCTGGGTATATGTTTTTTTTCTGCGATGAATTGGTTCTGCTCTTGTGTAATTAATTCCCTAATTTTCGGGAATGATTAAACAAGCAGATCTTTCACTTTTCTTTGCAAAAAGAAGGATCTCAGGAGCATTCGTATTGAAATGCCCATCCTATGTCAGGGGCGTCTATCGAGCCTCCACTGTATGCATTATCATCACCAGCAAGACAGTTGGTATAAGCGGACTTGTAGCTTTTATTTCTTCCTCCCTGAAATCCATATATTCCCGTTGTTGGACCATTAATATTTCCATCGGGAACTTTAAACGTTATATCAGACCCACTGATACTTAACTCGTCTACAATACCATTTATAGTAAGAAAGGTTGTCAGGCCAGGATTAACGCCATTATTTCCGGGCTTAAGTTGGCAATTACTCGGAAGTCGTGGAACAATTCGTAGGATTGTTCTATCTGTGCCAATGGTTCTTCCAGCGTCAGGAGGGGCTGGTGGTGAGGCAATATTATTTTTAGGGTCACCTATGCGTATTGGACCGCTGCATTTGAATTCGATGCACGCTGCCGAAATGCTTCCATCTGCAGATTTCTTCGAATTATCTATTCTGTATCCAAAAAGTCTGTCTTTAACATCAGGAACTTCCCCTCCTGTGCTAAAAACTTGAAAGCGACCAGTATCTGTACTGTTTACAAATATTTTGATGAAACACGCCCTCTTTTGGCTGCCCTCGTATGGAAACCATGATAGTGGACTACGATCGTCTTCTTCTTCATCGTCCGCTGCTGTATTCTCTTCAAGACCTTTCTCTGGATATGTGAACACCATAAAGTTCTCTTCACTGTCAGCTTCGCTACATTTCCTCAAGGCACTATAACGATCACGCCATTGCCAATAAAATGGTCCGTGGTCCTGGTTTTCTATTCTTTCATAATCATATTGGTCATACCAACGGTCATAAAAGAGGTTTTCATACGACATCTGTGGTGTAATAGCCTTCATAGATGCAAACTGGGGTCCATTATCATCACTAGGGAGAATGACGGACTGTTTGAGATCGATTGGCCAATCTGCAGGATGTTTGTTGGTTGGGACATTATCAGGATGAATCGGTTTAAGGATTTCATCGTCCTTTTCAGCATTTACATGTACATTGAACAGTTCTCCATTCCTCTCACAAAATGTCATTAAACAAACTCTGCCTTCTGTGTTCGTCATCGCCCTCTGGAAATAATATAGTTGTCCACTTCGTCTACTGTCACTTCTATCGGCACTTACTGCTGTTACCGAAGCTTTTTCAACTGTCCTTTCTAATGTTTCATCTCTGAAAAGACGAACATTGAGATAGCATGTCCTCCTTCGGTCTTGAACCTTGTCTATATTCATATAATTCAAATTGTACCCCCGTACAGTCATATTTCCAATAAGGAAAGATTCTGTTCTTCTTTTTCGTCGCTTCATGCTGACGACTTCCAAACCACCCATGTCTTCCCATTCTCCACTTAGCGTATCTAATTTCCATAAACGGGTAAGTAGATTACCATTTTCATCAACGTCATCTAAATCTATACCAGCTTTAACTGGATCTATATATACAACAATAGGGTTATCTACTCGCAAGTGGTTGCCTCCATCATCCTGAAATTGCAAGGAGAGCATCCCATATGTCTGAAGTTGCTGGGTATTCCCTTCAATGTCCCTAGTATTGAGATCGCTTGGCATTACATCCACTGCGGATGGGTCTGAGGGATCATAAAAGTTAACTGCAGCTTTTACTTCACCTGTATAAAGATTACCATCTTCTGTATAGAAAGATTTCTCTGGTATCTCCAATTCAGCCTTTGTATTTTCATCACTTGTATTGCCGAGGAATATAGTGGAGGTTTCGTTACCTTTCAATGTTACTGGTTGACTCTTTCTTGCCAGTGACACTGCATGATACACACTGGAAAAGTCTTCGTTCAGTGGCAGAACTTTCACAGTCTCTGCGAAATAGTCCCATCGATCTCTAAATGTCAGTACCAATTTTCGGTCCCTTTTGGCAACTCAATGCTGAATTCACCATTTCCATCCGTCCTACCAACTTCTTGCTCACCGACGAATATGTACCCAGTAGCTAAAGGAATGTGTGAATCGTCACCAGTTCCATGAGCTCGTCCGTGAACTGTGATGGTTTCTGCTCCACACACTTTACTGCCACAGCTTGTTACTACTTGTACTGTCAGGTTGTAGGAATCACACCGAACGTCCTCCAGCATAATTGAGTTTGCTGAACAACAATGCTCCACTTCATCAGTGCATGCAGTGCTGTTGACCAGGGTCACAGGGCATGATTGTTTTGAGCACTTACCGACATTGTAGTATTCATATCCACTGCTTTCCACACATTCTGCCGGTAACTTCAACCAGTGTGGAAGTGGATCCGAGCTACACGCATCATTAGCTGCAACTGGAAGGGAAAAAATAGGACATGAGATAGAGCGTTTTATAACACGCCACATGCTCATTCCATTCAGCGATTCGCCAGAATACGTCACGTGACGAGAAAATATATACGTCTAGTCCCCACCGGATCGACAAAAGTGACCTCAGAGGGCATTTTTTAAAAGCTATTAACCTAGGGAAATAGTTTTGACCAAATTTGGAAAAGTGCCCGGTCATGAGACCGTAGTGTCGTCTGCAGCTTTGCAACAATAGCCGGTGACTAGAACGTGATGCGCGTCCGGCATAGGTGACGACACATTCTCTAAAACAGATTTTCCAACACTTTTCAACAGCGTAGGAACTTGAACATGAAAAGATTCAAGTGCAACTAAGGATGTCGCTAGGTATGTTTAGAATATTTTTTGAAAGAAAGTGGTACCACTTACAACTGAAACCGCTGTGGAAACATCGCCCAGTGAACTTGTCACAGTGGAAAGTTGCGGTGCAAAATATCAAAACACATTAAAGACTATATAACAATACAACATGAGCATGTGGTGTGTTATAAAACACCTATAGCCTGGTCTTTATTCGGACTATAGCGCTCGTCTATTACCCCTCGTGGCCGTGTGTTACCAGAAACACATCGCCCTACCCCTTGGCCTATGGCCTCGGGGAATAGCGGTGTGCTTCTGGTAAACACGGCCCCTCGGGGTAATAGACGAGTGCTATAGCCCTCATAACCAGGCGATAGGTGTTTATTTTTACAGCTTTGTTAATAAGCGTTACTTTTGTGACGTCATATACCCTCAGATTATTACTGATAATGTGTTCGATTATCCAGCATTGTGACCCTAGATGTTTTCTATATCTACAAATTCTCTTGCATCGCCGCCAAAACTATAATATAATGATAGCAATAATGTACCCCCCCCCGGCTCATAATGGACTCAAGCAAACTTTTCACTCCATGATCATAACGTACCCTGCTTCCTCTCTTATATTTTATCTTTTCAACGAATGCTTTCCCCCATTATGAGCAGAAAGGGTATATTATTGCTATATAGCATATTGTGGCATATGTCATCATAGTAATTTTCAATGATATCTTTCAAGGCCTGTCTGTGTGACGGCTCGACGTGAATAATCGAACCAAAATGATCATGAAGCTACCATATAAGATCGTTCGTGGGAAAAGTTGACATGCACATATAGATCATTCATGCATGGTACAATGTCCTTGTACCAAGTTTGAATAAAATCAGTTAAGACAAATTCAAGTAATGGCTCTGGACAAAATGGCCGCCCGTAGCCAAATTGAATCATATTGTGAAACAAAATGATATGTTTAGTCACAGAGAAACATAGACAGAGTGGCAACACTTCCATGCCTTTTGTTCCATGGTCGTCTCGGTAGACTATTGGCTTTTCATATTAAAATGAGCTGCAAAGGTGTTAAACTTTTTGGAGGCTTTGTTTGTTGTTGATAATTACACGAGATTATGTGAAAAATACGACGAGATGGCATCGTACTGCGAGTCGCGTAGCAACCATAGTTACTTTGTGAGCTCTCAGGCCAGAAACACTGCTTCACGCCAATCAAAACATAACACGCCAGCAGTTTCATAAACATTTCCTTCCTTGACGCACGTGTAAAAGACGGTATGACTGACCGTAAACCATTGAGTAAAACCAGACAGTATCGATAAAAGACTTTCAAATTTGGTTCAAACACACTCATTATATATTCATAAAAATATGAGATGAATTTTTAAAACGGTAAAACTCATTTTCCTGAAGCTCAAAACACTCCCGTTTTCGCCAGCACGTCAATTCCGCTCAGCACCACACGACAACAACAACACAAACTTTGCCGAACATACTTTCGCTTAACAATTGGCGAAAATCCGAAAATTACCGAAGGATTCATTGTCGGCACTCTTCGGAAAAGAGAGGCGAGAGCAACCTGAGGCGAGGCGAACATGGATGGGTTACGTAACTGCTTCACGCCTTAAACAATACCCGTTGCCACTCTATCTATCTTTCTCTATGGTTTAGTACATCATAGCACACCCAGCCTATATACCAGTTTTGAATGAGGTCATTTCACGAATAACTGCACTATGGTTCTAGACGTGAAAATTTAGTCCTGACAAAATTGCCGCTTTGCAACCTTATCTACTAGTCTTATCAAACATAACATGCAGTTCTACGTCATGCTTTGTAATCCTTGTGTCAGGTTTGCACCTATTGAGTGACTTGAAGTCGGACAGTGGACTAAAAACAGGAACAAAAACAAGGCAGTGACACTCTCTCGTGTATACAAATAAAAAATGTACGGAATCTTGCTTGTATAAATGCCACAACACATACCACATGGTACAGAAAAAACGACGCTCCCAATGCTCGTCCTCTGCCATTGAGAATCAAATGACATAAAAAAGACATCAAAGCAGCAACTGTGGCTCTTTAACAATAGGGGCTTCATGCCTTACCATATATAGTCAATGAAGCCGGTTCCGAATACTGAGCTCCTGCCTCACTGTTTGCTCTACACTTGTAAGATCCGGCGTCTGACATCTGCAAATTGTCCATCGTTAGGCTGCTTTCTTCGAAGCCATCTATTACATCATTATTCTTAAACCTGTGTTATTGTGAAAATACAGAATATGAAAAGTCATTTGGAATTAGAAACAACATCAATACAATAACTTTTGTTGCTTACGACCAAGAGTGGGGGATGAAGAGTAAGAAAAGCAAGATTGCTACAAATGTTTATTGGAATATCTGTAAACTGTGTTGCCTCGACTTGAAGATTCACTTCACTCAGAGACTCAAAAATGACGTCACCCTACTCATTTCGTCTTATGGAACCAAAGTGGATTGACCATCAAGGTAAGAATATAAAAAACAATACAGTGTGACAGTATCACGCAGATGAGAGAACAAACAAACAAACACACAAACAAACAAATACACAAACAAACATGTTGTATCTCACCATTCATAGTAAGAAGGAGATGGAACGCCACTGGCTTCACAGCACAAAGTAACACTTTCACCAACTAGACGAACTTTGGACTGGGGATGTCGTGTAATCACCGGAGGCGCTAAATATAACAAAACGATTTAAACAGTAATGCCGATTTTAATTCACTCTAACGTACTTCGGAGAAAGTGTTTACAAGGCTATATAAAATAAGGTTTGTTGTGATTATAGGGAGGTGCAACAAAAAGTTGGTATTCAATAAGCATGTATAGTTTGCAGAGGCAAAATAACCCATCGACGCAGATTTAAGGAGCTCGAGTTTGCAAATACGTGCTTTAGGTAGAAAGTATATCTTTGGTTGGGCGAGTTGAAGTACAGAATCTCATCGCAAGTTATATACAATGTACTGAATGTTGCAAAGGGAGAGATTCCCTTTATAAGATTGTTGAAGTGGTAAATATATCAAAGTGCTTTCAATATCTTTCATTCTCTATTGCTTGACAAACTCGACGGGGGATACGGACCAATACGGGGAGAAGTTATTAAGGAAACATTTCTAAAACATAAATCTAGTCATCGAAGCATAGGTTCAAACGTTTGTGCATTACATTATTTTTTGCCAAAAACCTACCTAGTTGTTGCATTTTGATGTTCAGTGTCACATTTTGAGCTTCTCTTTTCCTCCTGTTCTCAGTTTCCGTCACTCTTACTGACATGAACTGGTCTTTCTTCACCAGGAGAGCGAATTCGCTGATACAAACCCCACTGAGGGCGAATTTGCCCTTAGCATCGGACCCTCCAATGGGATCTACGGGGAATTCGGCCCTGTAGATGTCGGCGTCGTCAATTGGTTTCCCATACGCGTCCTGCACAGTCCCTTCAACAACATCTCCATCGCAAATGCAAGACATGCATGCGTCGTCCAGGTGTCCGACAGAGCATATCCGTGAACAATCTTTTAAAAACGATATATTTTGAAATTACCTTTTGGCTGTTGAAACGATTAAATTACTATCATATGATTAAAAGTGCATGTAATTAATATAAAATATATAAACGATGACCTTAATATGACTCTAACAGAAAATAGTAACCATTGCATTACTGTAAATACTTTTAGACTTTGGTTCAACTAATGTAGGATCTATGAGTTGAATCTCGGCGATTGAATACATAATACTTAGTCATTCTTTTGCAAAATAGCAAAGCGAGTTGACCTTAACAAATTTCGTGTGAACAAAGTTACGAATAAATGCCCTTTGGAAATGGAAGAGCTTAGCCTGCAAGCGAATACTAGTAGTATTCTTTATGACTACGAAAAATATATGTAGCCATTGGATTCAACAAACTGAACCCAAGAGACATACTTGGAAGTCAACCTGGTATCCGCAGTCGGCGTTTTAAATTATGAACTCTTTGATGTATAAAACTACCTCCTTGAATGATAATATACAACTTTTGCCCTGATTCTCCACTTAATTTTAGACTTCAAGTGCTCTTGACATACCTGGACAATTCCATTCACCACAGGACTTTGTTTGTGCTGGTTTACCAACGCACGTCTGTGATTCATCAACTGAGAAACATGTCCTTGTACGAGACTGAATTCCTCCTCCACACGTGACGTCACATTGTGACCATGCACCCCACGTTAACCAACCTGTACTACCTGCATTTATGAGAAATACAGTACTTATGTTACTCTAGTTTTGTTTGAGTATAAACGCTGTTTATGAAATGGAATGCTACACAAGCAACAATTGAAAGAACATACATAGGCCTACATACATAAGCCTACCTAGGCCTACGTAGATAGGCCTACATAGGTCTACATAGATAGGCCTACATACATACATACATACATACATACATACATACATACATACATACATACATACATACATACATACATACATACATACATACATACATACATACATACATACATACATACATACATACACACACACACACACACACACACACACACACACACATACATACATACATACATACACACACACACACACACACACACACACACACACACACACACACACACACATACATACATACATACATACATACATACATACATACATACATACATACATACATACATACATACATACATACATACATACATACATACATACATACATACATACATACATACATACATGCATGCATACATACATGCATGCATGCATGCATGCATGCAGGCAGGCAGGCAGGCAGGCAGGCAGGCAAGCAGGCAGGCAGGCAAGCATGCATGCATGCATGCATGTATAACAACTACAGCCGGGAACAAAGAGGAAACTATTATCTTGAAATACAATTGTAAAGTATTTTTGGATTTACCTTCTATATACGGAGGGAAAATTCTGTCTTCTGGCGATGAATTTGTAGAGGTAGGTGCAGACGGCACTCTTGAATCGTCGCCTAAACAAAAAAATCGTAAAGAGTCTGTTATGACGATGACTTTTCATATTTTTGATACAGTACCCGACAAAGTATTTACAGGACGCGTTCTGTAGCACATAAAGGACTGTATATGGCAAACTATCTTTGTATGGCTAGGGGAAACATTTTTAATTTCTGGTTTATTTCTGATCATTATTGTTTAAAGTAGTAAGTGCCACGAATCCGAAAGACTCGAATATTTGCCCTAACTTTTCCGAAGAAACTTTCACAAAAAAATTTACGGGCCTCGGAGAGCACATTCATATATGGTACTAAAGAAACAAGTTACGGTAAAAAGTTATAGATACGTTACTTAATATTCAAAATGATCATATACCTCAGTCTGTTAACTTTTAAGCTCACACAAACAGTAGATCAAAAAAGATTGTAAAATCTTGAGAATGTGAATATCTGTCCCCGAGGCGCATCATTTATTTCCAAATAATGGACGGCTAAACAGACGACGATTTTGATGGTATAGGCTTTTTTATGCTATTGAGCCCCTGTATTTAATATCTCAGGCCTCGTGTATCGAACGTCGCGCACTCCACAGGATTGAATGGTAAGCTTAACTTGTTGATTTTACGTAGCCGGTCACATGGCCATCATGTGACTGAAAGTGAACCGGAACTACTTTCAACTTGACAAGTTCCGGACTTAAAAATTATAAAATTACTTAGGAATTACCGTTTTTACAAAATTATGCAAAAAATTCGATAAACCGCATGGAAGTGATTTAACTATATCAATGCGTCGTTCGATGTGAAAATCGTTCCATTTTGCAACTGATTTTCAAGTTGCCTAACATGGAAATAAAGCATCTGATTGTCATTTGTATGTAAACCTAAAAATTTGGAGTGAAAGCTATGTCAGAGAGGCATGTATTAAAAACAGCCAAACCATTGGACTATGTACCGTTGAGGCAGGAGACCATTTTTTGCCCGCCTTAAGGGAGCGTTCAGTCATTATGGCCGGTGGTGGGCCGGCAAATTCTTCCTGCGCGTCAGTCAAAATAAGTGAACCCCTACCCATTGCACCAAAACATTGATGACCCCCCCTTTTAAGATGACAAAAAATTCATGACCCCCCCCCCCCCCATTGCTTGAGTAAAGTTGCACACACATACACCTCTGTAGGGGGGGTTTATTCCAAAAGAAAAAGATTCTCAGATTTTTTTCAAATGCCCTCCTTACAAACTAACATTTTACAAGGTGTTAATGTTCAAATTTCCCCTTCTGACTTGCTATAATTTTGAAAATACCCCTCAAAGGGATTGGACAGAATATACAGGTGGGTCGCAATATTTTTTCGCAAGCGTGTGTGTACAAAAGTTTGATAGTTGGACTTAATTGATAATCAGCTGTTGATAATGTTGATTCCCTATAAATGGTAGTCTGTGAGAAAACTATATGATACTTTGTCAATACAAAACTATATCTATGCATTTATAGATATTTGATAATTGATATAAAAGTACTTGATGGGAATAGGGTTGTTACAACTGGTATGTGGACAAAAAAATTGACTTTAGAATTTCACCAAAAATGTTCATCAACTATACATGGGAGTCTATAGTAAAATTGTGAATATTTTTTTCCAATGAAAAACTTGCTATACTTGTGCATATACAGACGTTGAATAATTAACATAATTGTACTTGATTAGAATATGATTGTTAAAGGTACACATTATGTGTACAAGAAATCTGATTTTGGAATTTCACTGAAAATGTCCATCCACTGTACATGGGAGTCTATGAAAACTATCTAAATCTGTGTATTTATTGACGTTTGATAATTCATTTTAAAGTACTTAATTAGACTAGGATGGTTAAAGGTTGATATGTGTGCAAGAAATTGGATTTTGTAATTTCACCAAAATGATAATTCCCGATACATTGGAGTCTGTGAGAAAACTATGAATTATTCTTTTGCAATGCTAGACTAAATTAATTTGTGCTTTTATAGGTGTTTGATAATTGATGCAAATGTACTTGATTCAAATAGGGTATTTGAAAGTTCAGATGTTGACAACAATTATGATAGTGGAATTTCACCTAAAAGTATAATTTCACTTTTCATGGTACTAGTAGTCTACAGGTAAGTGTTAAATAATTTTCCTGACAAAACTTGCTACATCTCTAATATGTAAGTGATAGGCATTGTTCATTGCTCTAAGTGAGCTTGATTTACAATAAGACAAGCCTCAGAGTTGCCTAGTCAAGATGTTCATGTGACAGATAATTATACGTTTGTTCAGATTTACAATTAAATGACTTCAGAGAATGAAACATGCAGTGAATCATGTTTATCTCCCAGAATATTTCTGAACACTGAAACTGCTTAATGACAGGATGGATACTTCAGTCATTCCCCTCTGAGCTGTTTGAAAAATACATGACACCCCCTTTACAGTTTTCAAATTTAAGGTTACCCAACCCCCCCCCCGGATTTTGCCGGCCCATCCCCGTCCGTAATAACTGAACGCTCCCTAATACGTTGGGCAAATGGTCACCTACCCTCGGGCACATAGTCCCATGGCATGTTTAGGCTGTATACTCGCTGATGACGTCGTGGGCTGCAAAGTCATCGTTTGACTGAAAGTGAACCAGAACTAGCTGCAACTTGACATTTTCAGAATTTGAAAATAATGTTTTTAAATAGGAAATAGTGTTTTACAAAATAATCCATAAAAATTCGACAAACCACATAGTGATTCAAATATTTCCCGGCGCCGTTTGATGATGAAAATCGTTCTAGTTTTTCAACGGATTCTTGTCTAACATAGAAATATAACCTATGATTGCCATATGCATGTAGACCCAAAAGTTTGGTGTGAAAACTACTTGAAAGAGGTATGTAAAAACTATACTATACTCTCGAGGCTGGCAACCGATATAGATGGGCTTAATGGCTGAATGATTGAGTTCTATGGTGGTGAAAACAAAACCAATGTAGGCCGCCATCCTAATAACAAAAGGTCATAAAATGAGTCAATCAGTAATTAATCGACAGGATGTTGCCAAACATTTTTACATCCCATCGTAACACTGACAGATCACCGGTACCATATTTCATAAAGTTAGATGCAGTGCTTCTGGACATTCACCCAAAAAACAAAAATTCCCCTTGTAAATGCAAATTAGCAATTAATTTAAACGCTACTGCTAAGTGTCATTGAGATCAACATCTGTGCCAAGTTTCATCAAATTTGATGCAGTATTTGTGGACATTACACTCTAATTAGGAAAGCTCATTATACATATGCAATTACAAATTAATTAACATGACACTTATAAATGTCTTTATTCACTGTTAAAGCAATGTGACCTTAACATCTGTACCAAGTTTCATGAAATTTGATGCAGTATTTCTTGACATATCAGCCTAATTACGAAAATTCAATGATTGACATGATACTGCTACATGACGTGAAACAAATTGACGAGCATATGTATGAAATAGGTCAATGTCCTTGTACCAACTTTAAATGATATCGGTGGAAATATGTCAAAGTTATGGCTCTGTACATGAAATAATTGTAACAGAATTGCCGCCACGCGGCCATATTGGATCATATCATGAAACATATTGACGTACATATGTATGACAATAGTCAATGTCCTTGTACCAACTTTGAATAAATCAGCTGAGACATGCCTAAGTTATGGCTTAGGAAATGAAAAAATTGTAACAAAATGGCAGCCATGTGGCCATATTGGATCATATCGTGAAACAAATCGACGTCCTTGTACCAACTTTGAATAAAATTGGTTGATACATGTCTGAGTTATGGTTCGGGACCTGAAAAAAATGGTATCAAAATGGCCGCCACGCAGCCATATTGAATCGTTTTGTGTAACAAATTGACGTGCATATGTATGACAAAGGTTGATGTCCTTGTACCAACTTACAATAAAATTGGTTGAGATGTGCCTGAGTTATGGCTCTGTACATGAAAAAGTCGTAACAAAATGGCCGCATGGCGGCCATATTGAATCGTATCGATAAACAAATTGACATGCATATGTATGACAATGGTTAAGTCCTTGTACCAACTTGAGATGTTTGAGATGTGCCTGAGTTATGGCTCTGTACATGAAAAATCGTTACAAATTGGCCGCCACGTGGCCATATTTGTATCGTGAAACAAATTTACATTCATATGTATGACAAAGGGTGATATCCTTGTACCAACTTACAATGAAATCAGTTGAGATATGGCTCCTTGAGTTATGGCTCCTTACATGAAAAAATCGTCATAAAATGGCCGCATGGCGGCCATGTGGGATCGCATCACAAAATAAATTGACGTGCATATGTATGACATAAGGAGTAATCCTTGTACCTAGTTTGAATGAAATCGCTCCAGGCATCTCTGAGATACCTGCGTGAACGGACGCACGCACGGATGGACGGACGCACGCACGGACGGAAACGACCAAACCTATAAGTCCCCACGGACGGTGTCCGTGGGGACTAAAAAAGTTACCCTATTTTTGAAAGAAAATTAAACTTTCGATAACCGAACTGATTCTAAAACCTCAAAACTTGAAAAAGGGCTTCACTAAAAGTTGAAATTGAAAAGGTGGCGCATCGGCCTTGTTCCTATGGACATTTTTGTATCATCTGAACCATGAGCGGGATATTCTAGCTTCATAACAATGGGTTGGAGATTATTACATTCAATAGTTCCACTTCTGAAATTATAAATTACTTTCAAAGTTGTACCACTTTCATTCAACGGCCCTGAAAGTGTAGAATGGAGCCTACATATAAGTCTTTACAAAGATTTTGTGCACATGCATAATATACAAGGATTTTGGAATAGATATCTACTTTGATGCGAATCTTGGTTCAGCATGAGGTCTTTCTTGATCTTGTCGAACGTCGATGAAAATACACGACGTGACACTGGATACACAACGTCATACGTACCTTTCTGTCTGCTAAACATCACATACAAAAAGCCGACTGCTGCCGCAATTGCCGCGATGAGCACAACCACGCATACAACGACGATGACGTTTCTTCGTCTGCGGTTCGATGCTGTTTTAGACAAACTTTCAGCGACTGGTTGTTGAACGCCATCGTCCGTCTCTGGATGTACCTTCATTTTGACTGATTTAAAGTATTGGCCGGTCTGTCTGGGGTGCGTATTTATATGTGTGATGAAGGTTCTGTAACTATTTATAGCTAACTGGTACGGAATAGTACCTGTCGGCGAACTAATTCTACGAAAATGTCAAGTACAATCATAGAATATCACCTAAATTGTTGTAATAAATCGCACTTGTGCTAGGTATCCAGACATGTTGCATTGCAACGTCAGCGCATATTTTAATTAAATCCCATAGTCACTACAATGCATGCCCACACCAGTGATTCAATTAATCTCTTTAAAAATGACAAAGCTATTTTTGAGCAGCATTGTTTCCAGGTCTAGAAATTCTTGAGAACGATATCATTCTTCTG
Source organism: Ptychodera flava (assembly GCF_041260155.1). Taxonomy (NCBI): domain Eukaryota; kingdom Metazoa; phylum Hemichordata; class Enteropneusta; family Ptychoderidae; genus Ptychodera; species Ptychodera flava. Next base: position 20,016,318 of record NC_091928.1, on the reverse strand, counting down.
AAATTCGCTTTACCAAAGAAAAACGTGAAAATAAAGACGTCTTAACCCTTTCACCACCATGGTTTTACCCGAACCCATTGTTATCAATGGTGATCTTGGACCTGTTTACAGGGAACTGGGGGTGAACAGGTTCAAGTTAATGCTTGGACATACGAATGTTCGAGTGATCGCATGTCGGCCACTATGTACAATGCATACTCTTTCTTTCGGAGTATACAAACGTATTCAGTGGAAACCTAAAAGTCTGGCGATTTTAGGAGGAAAATGGACACAAAGGATTTCCATATTACTTTACTTTTTAAAACACCTGTGCAAAATCACCTCAACCAAGGACTCCCCATGGATTTCTCCGGTCGCATTATCTTATGATCTTGACGCACAAACACTTGGTAGGGTCACCATAAAAGGGAGAGCAAGAGGGCGAGGTCTTTAACTGCCCTCTTAATTCCAAAGTGTTAGGTGTGAGCAATTCTTCTTGAGTGGTCGCACTGGACAAAAATAAGAAAATGGCGAAGAGTCTCTAAGTAGGGTATATTTTACCCTTGTTACAGGGTAACAACGCCCGATTAAATTATGTATACAAATGGTGAAATTCGATGACAATGCTATTTTTAGAAATACGTAACACGATGAACTTACAAAGGAAACCGTTGATCGTACTACACAACGCCCCCCCCCCCCAAAAAAAAAGCTCGCGGCCAAGGTGAGTGTGAGTTTTTCCAATTAAGTATGGTCATGTACATTTTCAAATTCTAAAAATGACGCGAACTTTGGTTTACTCATGACAATGGATTTTTAACATAAGGTTTATATGCAGAAATACTAGGAAACGTTGCATCAACAAGAACTCAAGCCAGACTAATCCTTTTTCATTAATGATCGCATGCATATCTTTACGTATAGGTCTGTAATTCGGTATCGCAAGAACGGTTGGTTGGATAGAAACGAGACCCGTTGTACCGATGCACTGAAGGGATGACTGGAACAGATTAGATTGTGTACACCAACCTTCTATGTTTCTCTATAGGGCCTACTGGCCTACCATCATGTAGTTGGCATCATGGCCCATTTTCTGAAATTACGAGCTCTGCAGCGCGTACCCCAGTGACCCCTGTATACTGGCTATAGGTAATTTAATGTATTACTTATACTTAATGCAATTTAATGCATCTTACGGAAAATTAAAATTCATAAAATTTGCAGTTATTACTGTAGCTGTGGTTTTCTGTTTTCTTCAGCTAATAGTGAAAACACTCATTTGTTTTCCTTATTTGCTATCTTTACAGCCTGCTCGGATCCGGTATCCTGTTGGCCGAAGAAGCTTGTCATACCAAGTTTTATGACTCCATAGTACCGCTGAGGGTCCTACTTCATCAATCAAAATATATAACGTTCAAAGTGGCAAGTGGGTGGCTGCTCTCTCCAGTTTTATGACCATTCAATTCAATACTGGTAGGTGTTTTTCCTCATACCAAAATCAAACGCTTCGTTACTTCGAATATAACAGTAAGGCAAGTTAGAGTTAAACATTTAAATAATAACACATGAGAGCGAGGGCAATATCACGATTTATTGCCTGCCCAAGGGATGGTGGTCATGATCGAAATACTGATGATGCCCGAGCCGTAGGCGAGGGCATCATCAGTATTTCGATCATGACCACCAGCCCGAGGGCAGGCAAAAAATCGCGATATTGCCCAAGCTCTCATGTGTTATTATTTTTATTACACCGAACAAGCAAACATGCAAAGAAACAAAAACACAAAGACTTCTTCGAGTACAGTTCGCCTTCTGAGTCCGGACCTCAGCGTAAAATGTTGTCAGTGCCGAGTCTAGGGTTGCCGCTAAAGTTTGCCGATCTCCTCGGTGGCGTATCCAAATTTCTTGCTTGCATAGTCGCTGAACACAGAAATTGCATTCCTTGTTGCCATTTTCGTTTGTTTGCTGTTTACTTGCATCAAAATATCGTCTAACTGTGCCGGTGACAGCTCTGCATGACGTTTCGCAGCCATAAGTTGCCAACTGCAAAGTACAACAAGCGAACGACAATTTGTTTTGCGCAGAAAGGATGCGCAGTAAGTAAAATGACGTCATCCATGTAATATCAAATGCAGAGGGCATCATCAAGTTCGCAGAGGGCATCATCACATTCGCAGAGGGCATCATCACATTCTTTTACATGTCACGTGAGTCGTGTTTAACCAATGGCAGTGCACGCTGAATGAGTGAGGTGTAATAAACGGTTTTATTACACCTCACTCATTCAGCGTGCACTGCCATTGTTAAACAATACGGATAGTTTTCAATCGGATTCGAACCCACAACATACGGCATCAGTCGCCTAGCTGAGAGGCCAGAGACAGAACCAGTCGGCTAAATCTCCACTCCCAAAAAAGAGTGGTTCAATAGTAAAGGTAAGGTGTAATAAAAATAATAACACATGAGAGCTCGGGCATCATCAATATTTCGATCATGACCACCATCCCTTGGGCAGGCAATAAATCGTGATCTTGCCCTCGCTCTCATGTGTAATTATTTAACTAATTCTCGCGCAAGTCGATCTAAATTAGCTGCACCTGTCGGTATTGATGAGTGTAAGAGACATGTCGACAGGAAATATTTAATATTACACCTCACTCATTCAGCGTGCACTGCCATTTGTTAAACACGACTCACGTGACATGTAAAAGAACGTGATGATGCCCTCGGCTCTGCGAATGTGATGATGCCCTCTGCGAACTTGATGATGCCCTCCGCATTTGATATTGTAACACACCTCATCCGCAGTCTGTATTCTAATTCGCCAATTGATAGTCACGTGGGATGCATTCTTTTTGTGCTGATCCACGTAAACGACGTCATCAGGCATCATCCATTTGAACTGTTGCCTGCCAGGCATCAGTTCTGAAAAATGATGCCCGCTGACGTCAAAAACGATATTTGACGCGAACGCGGACCGGAATGTAAACAAAGATGTCGTCTGTGGCCGATCGAAACGATAATCCAGAAATTTCTTGGTTTATCCTACTTTCTGAAGAAGAATTGAATGCTTTGGTTTCCAACAAGGACTCGATACGGACAAAAACTATAATCAAAGGTGAATTGAACGTTTTGCAGAAGTATTGCAGTCTTTTTAGGAAAAACTTTTTCTTACTGAACCACTCCAACATATTACATCATAGACCTACATGCGACAAGTTTTGTGTATAGTACGTTCTTATGCATGGCTACGGATGAGGTGTGTTACAAAACACATATTGACTGGCATGAGGGCAACAGCATACGTCTTTAACCCCTCGGGTCTGTGAGTCACCCCCAAAAACAGACTGTTTTTGGGGGTGACTCACAGTCCCTCGGGGTACAGACGTATGCTGTTGCCCTCATAGCCAGTCAATATGTGTATATTGCATGGATGACGTCATTTTACTTACTGCGCATCTTTTCTGCGCAAAACAAATTGTCGTTCGCTTGTTGTACTTTGCAGTCGGCAACTTATGGCTGCGAAACGTCATGCAGAGCTGTCACCGGCACAGTTAGACGATATTTTGATGCAAGTAAACAGCAAACGAACGAAAATGGCAACAAAGAATGCAATTTCTGTGTTCAGCGACTATGCAAGCAAGAAATTTGGATACGCCACTGAGGAGATCGGCAAACTTTCAGCGGCAACCCTAGACTCGGCACTGACAACATTTTACGCTGAGGTCCGGACTCAGAAGGCGAACTGTACTCGAAGAAGTCTTTGTGTTTTTGTTTCTTTGCATGTTTGCTTGTTCGGTGTAATAAAATTAATAACACATGAGAGCTAGGGCAATACGGCTCGGGCATCATCAATATTTCGATCATGACCACCATCCCTTGGGCAGGCAAGAAATCGTGCGTGATATTGCCCTCGCTCTCATGTGTTATAAAACCTATTATATCCCCAATGTTCCATGATTAGGTTTTTATATTTCAGGACACTTTTGTTTCTTGTGTTGCTTTATAGTACACGTGGCCCTTGTGTTTATGCCTTACTGAACATATGAATAGACAATAAATCTTCAGATAAAAAATTAAGTCATTTTTGAATAAGACCTGAGGGAAGGGCAGGCAATGTTTGCACAGGCTTAGTCAGCTGTTGGTTAGCAGGTGCTCTACAGATCATCTAGCCAGGGGGATGGGCAGAGAAGACAATCTTGCAATAGTTCTAGTTTGCTGGGTTGTAGGTAGTTTAAAATAAGCAGAATTCCATCATAATTGGACATGTAAAACACTTTTCAGTTTTTACCATTTGAATTGTAGTGATTTGACATCAACAGCTGTTGGCTTACATTGGTGCTTGTGAGTGTAATAGAGATTCTAACAGAGTTCAGCCCATTTTAACTCCCATATGCCATTATGTATATATGGCAATGGAAGCTATACTTATAGGCTAGAAAAATGAATGTTTGCTTCTATGTATGTGGTCCAAAACTTGAGAACCGTAGCACCTAAGGTCTGAGTATCTGGCGTAAAGATACATCATAGGGTGATACGATTTGTCCTCTCTGATAACACAGAGCAAGTTAATTTGTGCATGTTTCTGTCAACATGTATGCTATCCTCTGTTGGGGCAGCATTTCAAGAATGCAAATGATAAGATTGGGATCATGAATTCTTTCTAAGGAATGGTAAGGATACAGACTATGAATGCAGTTCACTCATTTTGTTTGTTTGCTCACACTGAGAACATCTGTTTGGGTAATAAACATTGACTCACTTCATTTGTACACACAAAATACACATCTTTTGATTATTGGAAGATACTTTATTCACTACGATTTCCAAACAGAACACCAATGTCTTCAAAATCACAACGTGAAAACCATGATAAAATATCAAAGCCTATCAGCTACCTCCTTTCTATATATTTCAAAACTGTACAACAAACAGAAACATTTAATTATCAAAGCACTCATTATTTTGAAATAATTACTACCACCTGAGGTTTTCAGACTTTTTCTCCTTGGGGTAGTAAACAGATTTCCAATAGCAGCCACGGCTTCTATTAGGAATTTTAAGATAATGCTATTTGAAAATTTGCCAACTAAGACTTACTGTAGGTGTGAACTTCCAATATTACCAGTAGTATGATGCTTGGACATACGAATGTTCGAGTGATCGCATGTCGGCCACTATGTACAATGTATACTCTTTCTTTCGGAGTATACAAACGTATTCAGTGGAAACCTAAAAGTCTGGCGATTTTAGGAGGAAAATGGACACAAAGGATTTCCATATTACTTTACTTTGTAAACACCTGTGCAAAATCACCTCAACCAAGGACTCCCCATGGATTTCCCCGGTCGCATTATCTTATGATCTCGACGCACAAACACTTGGTAGGGTCACCATAAAACGGAGAGCAAGAGGGCGAGGTCTTTAACTGCCCTCTTAATTCCAAAGTGTTGGGTGTGAGCAATTCTTCTTGAGTGGTCGCACTGGACAAAAATAAGAAAATGGCGAAGAGTCTCTAAGTAGAGTATATTTTACCCTTGTTACAGGGTAACAACGCCCGATTAAATCATGTATAGGCCTACAAATGGTGAAATTCGATGACACTGCTATTTTTAGAAATACGTAACACGATGAACTTACCAAGGAAACCGTTGATCGTACTACACAACGCCCCCCCCCCAAAAAAAATGCTCGCGGCCAAGGTGAGTGTGAGTTTATTCCAATTAAGTATGGTCATGTACATTTTCAAATTCTAAAAATGACGCGAACTTTGGTTTACTCATGACAATGGATTTTTAACATAAGGTTTATATGCAGAAATACTAGGAAACGTTGCATCAACAAAAACTCAAGCCAGACTAATCCTTTTTCATGTATGATCGCATGCATATCTTTACGTATAGGCCTGTAATTCGGTATCGCAAGAACGGTTGGTTGGATAGAAAAGAGACCCGTTGTACCGATGCACTGAAGGGATGACTGGAACAGAATAGATTGTGTACACCAAACTATGTTTCTCTATAGTGGCCTACCATCATGTAGTTGGCATCATGGCCCATTTTCTGAAATTCCGAAGTCTGCAGCGCTTACCGCCTGATGACCCCTGTATACTGGCTATAGGTAATTTAGTGCATTACTTATACTTAATGCAATAGCGCTGATCGCAAATGACGTCACTGTTCTCTTCATTAATATGCATAAATAAACATTTCTCCGCATTTTCCGCATTAAACGACGAAAATAAAACCTGCGAGTGTTCGAATGGCTATTTAGCATCACACTTATTCGTATGAATTGATGACTGAGACTACAAGCTGCAACAGCAGCCGCGCATACAACAACAAAGTTTGTCCGAATTTCAGCATATTTGTCCGAAAGTCGCGCGCGTGCAGCTATATTTAGTAACAAATCCGAAATCGCGATCAACGCTATTGCTTAATGCATCTTACGGAAAATTAAAATTCAAAAAATTTGCAGTTATTACTGTAGCTGTGGTTTTCTGTTTTCTTCAGCTAATAGTGAAAACACTCATTTGTTTTCCTTATTTGCTATCTTTACAGCCTGCTCGGATCCGGTATCCTGTTGGCCGAAGAAGCTTGTCATACCAAGTTTTATGACTCCATAGTACCGCTGAGGGTCTTACTTCATAAATCAAAATATATAACGTTCAAAGTGGCAAGTGGGTGGCTGCTCTCTCCAGTTTTATGACCATTCAATTCAATACTGTTTTTCCTCATACCAAAATCAAACGCTTCGAATATAACAGTAAGGCACGTTAGAGTTAAACATTCGGTTTTAATTCTCGCGCAAGTCGATCTAAATTAGCTGCACCTGTCGGTATTGATGAGTGTGAGAGACATGTCGACAGGAAATATTTAAATAATAACACATGAGAGCGAGGGCAATATCACGATTTCTTGCCTGCCTGCCCAAGGGATGGTGGTCATGATCGAAATATTGATGATGCCCGAGCCGTATTGCCCTAGCTCTCATGTGTTATTATTTTTATTACACCGAACAAGCAAACATGCAAAGAAACAAAAACACAAAGACTTCTTCGAGTACAGTTCGCCTTCTGAGTCCGGACCTCAGCGTAAAATGTTGTCAGTGCCGAGTCTAGAGTTGCCGCTGAAAGTTTGCCAATCTCCTCGGTGGCGTATCCAAATTTCTTGCTTGCATAGTCGCTGAACACAGAAATTGCATTCATTGTTGCCATTTTCGTTCATTTGCTGTTTACTTGCATCAAAATATCGTCTAACTGTGCCGGTGACAGCTCTGCATGACGTTTCGTAGCTGTGGGTCCATAGCTGTGGTGTTTTCGGACGGGATTCCTGCCTTTTACGGGCTGGTTTTGACTTTTTACGATTTTAACCCGCCACCATGGGGCAAATGATAAGATTGGGATCATGAATTCTTTCTAAGGAATGGTAAGGATACAGACTATGAATGCAGTTCACTCATTTTGTTTGTTTGCTCACATTGAGAACATCTGTTTGGGTAATAAACATTGACTCACTTCATTTGTACACACAAAATACGCGTCTTTTGATTATTGGAAGATACTTTATTCACTACGATTGCCAAACAGAACACGATGTCTTCAAAATCACAACGTGAAAACCATGATAAAATATCAAAGCCTATCAGCTACCTCCTTTCTATATATATTCAAAACTGTACAACAAACAGAAACATTTAATTATCAAAGCACTCATTATTTTGAAATAATTACTACCACCTGAGGTTTTCAGACTTTTTCTCCTTGGGGTAGTAGGCCTAAACAGATTTCCCAATAGCAGCCACGGCTTCTATTAGGAATTTTAAGATAATGCTATTTGAAAATTTGCCAACTAAGACTAACTGTAAGTGTGAACTTCCAATATTACCAGTAGTATGATGCTTGGACGTACGAATGTTCGAGTGATCGCATGTCGGCCACTATGTACAATGTATACTCTTTCTTTCGGAGTATACAAACGCATTCAGTGGAAACCTATAAGTCTGGCGATTTTAGGAGGAAAATGGACACAAAGGATTTCCATATTACTTTACTTCGTAAAACACCTGTGCAAAATCACTTCAACCAAGGACTCCCCATGGATTTCCCCGGTCGCATTATCTTATGATGTTGACGCATAAACACTTGGTAGGGTCACCATAAAAGGGAGAACAAGAGGGCGAGGTCTTTCACTGCCCTTTTAATTCCAAAGTGTTAGGTGTGAGCAATTCTTCTTGAGTGGTCGCACTGGACATAAATAAGGAAATGGCGAAGAGTCTTTAAGTAGGGTATATATTACCCTTGTTACAGGGTAACAACGCCCGATAAAATCATGTATACAAATGGTGAAATTCTACGACAATGCTATTTTAAGAAATACCTAACATGATGAACTTACCAAGGAAACTGTTGATCGTACTACACAAAACCCCCCAAAAGATGCTCGCGGCCAAGGTGAGTGTGAGTTTATTCCAAGTATGGTCTTGTACATTTTCAAATTCTAAACAAGAACTCTAACCAGACTAAACCTTTGCATATATGATCGCATGCATACCTTTACGTATAGGTCTGTAATTCGGTATCGCAATCTTCTTGAACGTTTGGTTGGATAGAAACGAGACCCGTTGTACCGATGCACTGAAGGGATGACTGGAACAGAATAGATTGTGTACACCAACCTATGTTTCTCTATAGTGGCCTACCATCATGTAGTTGGCATCACGGCCCATTTTCTGAAATTTCGAGCTCTGCAGCGCGTACCCCAGTGACCCCTGTATATTGGCGGCTATAGGTAATTTAATGTATTACTTATACTTAATGCAATTTAATGCATCTTACCAAAATTAAAATTTACAGTTATTACTATAGCTATGGATATCTGTTTTGTTTAGCCAATAATGAAAACACATATTTCTTTTCCTTGTTAGCTATCTTTACAGCTTGCTCGGATACTGTATCCTATTGGCCGAAGTAGCTTGTTGTGTCTAGTTTTATGTCTCCTCCCTTAGTACCGCTGAGGGTTTACTTCGTCAATCAAAACATATAACGTTCAAAGTAGTGTAACGCTTGAAATGATGACAAATTGACCTTTTACCGATATTTAGGATTTTATTACTTTAACCTTTTACCGACTTTCATAACTTGTATAACTTTTATGGTCTGTTAATCTTTCACGTTGTAAGTACACGAGTGACATTATATTACGTGCAATGAACGTAAGTCACATGAAGTCAAAACGTGATATAATTTTGAAGCAATGTATAAAAGCCAATGATTTTGATTGTTCGAGGGGAACGTGAGACAGAGAGAGAGAGAATCTGAGACATTTCGGAAGAGGCTTTGCTGATCTATAATTGTATCCTGAGTACGGACTTGGTGCCGCTCTGCCTTAGAAATAAAGATCTGAAGTGGTGAGTTAAACTGATTCCTTGGTGTACATTCCAGTTACTGAAAGTATTACGATTCCCCGTAGTACCTCTCGGTTGCGTGACTTTGAGTGAGTGACTATCCATCCACGATCACAAGTTACGAAAAGTCAGTCGTAACAAATTGGTGGGAGAATCCGGGTAACTGGAAAAACACTATATGATTTTGAGATCCGGACGAATAAATCAACGACAACTTATCAACATGGCAGAACAAGCCGAGGCACCGTTAGATCAGCAATACGACCAGATTGGCGGCCTTCAACGACGCATGGAGTCTGCATTCCAACGCATGGAAGACATGCATGACAGGGACCGCAGAGAACGGGCCGAAGAAATGGACAATCTAGGTAGGCGATTTCATACTGATAATGGAGGGGTCCATATCATGCCAACGAAGTTTACTGGGAGAGAAAGTGACTGTCCCCACAAATGGTTAAAGAAGTTTGAGATGTTCTCTAACTTGAAACGGTTGGCGATTGGTAACCGGATTGATGTATTCGGTCTTCTTATGGCCGATGAGGCTGAGCGCTGGTTTACGTCTCAGCCTGACGACGTCATACGGAACTTGGACGTCCTGAGGGCTACTTTTGTAGAGCGATTTGCGAAGCAGGGACCGAGATGGAGGAACGACCGAGAGATCCGTAGTATTCAACAGGGGATCGGCGAGACGGTAGAAGCCTACGCTGGACGGTTGAAAGACAAGTGTGACAGGTATGGTCGTACAGACGCTGAACTTTTAAGTTTTTTCCTGCAAGGGTTACGCCCCAAGCTGATGAAGTTCGTCGCGGGAAGAGATCCCGAAGATTTCAAGGCAGCGTTCGCGTTCGCTAGAACTGGGGAGCTGGTGGTTGATTTGCCGGATGAAGATCGACGATCAACGGCATCGCACGAGTCAGAGTTGACCAAAGTCATGATGATGTTAGTCGAACAGAATAGACGACTAATGGAAGAAAAGAACGGAAGCCAGCAAGCATCAGCAGCGGCAACGGGGCTTCAACCAGCGGCAACGCCTAGGGAAGATACGGTACGTGACCATTTTTCAAATGGTTTTGATAATTTTAGTCAAGGACAGAGGGGAAATAGATATGACGCTAATTTTAAGGGTGGTCCACGAAGTTTTCGCCAGGGGAATGGGAATGGAAATAGTAATTTTATATGCTATACGTGTGGGATTGCGGGTCATATAAGTTCAAATTGTCCCCGCCGAGTTGCTAAGGTTTGTTACAATTGTGATCGGCCTGGCCATATTGCACGCAATTGTTTCGCTGGAGGCAGAAATTCTCAGCGAAAAAACGAATAAGGCCGGCAGGTTTTAGAAATGGATCTGGAAATTTTAATACCTGTGAACGGCGAAGGACGGGGAGTAATAATGTTGTGAAGAGTATATGTAATTTGAATATTAATGATCAATGTATGCAAGGAATTAATGTAATTAATGTAACTGTAATGAATCAATGTATATCGGCAATTGTAGATACTGGGGCCGCCATTACTGTCGCCCCTATGCGATTATTATCAGAGGTACCGAAGTTACGCCACTCTAAAATTCTCAAGTCTAATTATAAAGCCGTAAAATTAGCCGATGGTCGACAAATACCTGTAAAGGGTGTTGTAAATGTACGTGTTATTATCGGCGGTAAGAAAGCATTGATGTCGATTCATTTGGTTAAAAATTTGAAACAGAAATTAATTATTGGTGTTGATTTTTTGGCGAAATACAGAGCAATTATAGATGTGGCACAAAGAAAGTTGAAACTTCGTTCCTCCCTCGTTGTCAAGGCTGCCCAGGGGTTTGTTATTTCACCTCGGTCTGAACGAAAAGTTCCTGGCCAGTTAAATTGTAATATGCCCGACGGAATTGTGGGACATACGGAAACTACTAAATCTTTAATACACCTGGGAGTTGCGACAGCGCGGGTTGTAGCTGTCACCGACAAGAATAAGATTCCAATAAGGCTGGTGAATTCGACCGACAGAGACGTATATGTTAGAAAGGGGACCAAATTGGGGATTTTCTGCCCGCTTCCCGAGGGAGCTACTATTCACAATTTGGATGTTGAAAATGACGCCCTGCCTAATGATTTAACAAATGACGCCCTAAAACGACATTTCTTGAGTAAATTTGACTTTGGTGATTCGGCCCTGGATGCAAATCAAACAGAGAGTTTACACAATGTTTTATGGAAGAATCATTTGGCGTTTGTTGATGATGATAAGAGATTAGGTTACTGCGATGTGATCAAACATCGTATTGAGTTAGTCCCAGGGGCCAACCCGTAAAGATGCCACCGTACCGAGTCGACCCGGAGAAACGGAAAGCCATTGAGAGGGAAGTTGATAATATGTTAGCGCAAGGTATAATTTCACCGAGTACGTCTCAATTCTCCAGCCCTGTCGTGATTTTGAAAAAACCGTCAAGTAACGAGTATCGTTTCTGCGTTGATTACAGAAAGGTTAATTCTTTGACTAAACCCGACGTTTTCCCCATTCCAAATTTGATAGAATCACTGGAAATGATAGGTGACCAAAATCCCAAGTATTTCTCTACTTTGGATATGATGTCCGGTTTTTGGCAAATTGCAATTGACGAGAGGGATGCACATAAGACTGCTTTTGTTTGTCATGATGGATTGTATGAATTTAATAGACTTCCCCAGGGTATGAGGAATTCAGCGAATTCTTTCCAGCGCACTATGCAATTCATTTTTCGGAATATGTTATGGCGGCATGTGTTGGTGTATATCGATGATTTGATTATTTTCTCACGATCATTTGAGGAGCATTTGCAACATCTTGACGCAGTATTAACTCGCCTTCGTGAGGTGGGGTTGAAACTTCGTCCACAGAAATGCTTTTTCGGTAGAAAGCAAGTGAAATTCTTAGGGCACCGTCTTGATAAGGAGGGAATATCAGTAGACCCGAAAAAGGTAAGTGCTGTGCAAGATTTCCCTGTCCTAGGAATGTTCTGAAGTACGAGCATTTTTAGGTTGTGTTGGTTTCTATCGTCGGTTTATTAGGGATTTTGCTAAGATCGCAGGCCCTTTGTATAAATTATTGAGAAAAGATGTAAAGTTCTCTTGGCGCAAGGAATGCTGCGAGGCTTTTGATTGCCTTAAGCTAGCCTTAATCACCGCTCCCGTCCTTGGATATCCACATTTCGGCGAACCTTTCAAATTGTATACGGATGCGTCAACATATAGTGTTGGTTTCGTGCTTGCGCAAGAACAAGACGGTGTGGAAAAGCCCATTGTATGCGGGGGGCGTTCCCTCACAGCCGCCCAGCAACGCTATACCACTACCGAAAGCGAAGCAATCGCAGTAATTAACGGTCTTTCTCAATGCGACCCCTATTTGCGTTCGACAAAGTTCAAGATTATAACGGACCACGCAAATCTCCCGTATTTGTTCAAAATAAAGAAACCGTCAGGTAGAATTGCTCGTTGGATTCTTAAGATACAGGGTTACGATTATGAGATTGTCCACAAACCGGGAAAGTCTATTGCTCACGCTGATGGATTATCGCGACGGAAATATTCTGAAGTGTGCGATGATAGCTCAGATTTCAGTTGTAAAGATGGCTTAGATAACACACAGGCAGAAACGAGTGCTGATATGGACGTCGAAAGACAGGTAGCTACTTCACGCGATAGTAATGATACGCTTGCAGGAGATCAAGATAAGTCGGTTGCCCCAGTTAATGAGTTAGAGGTCGTTTCAGATAATGATGTTGTAACGGACGTACGACAATTGTATGAAGGAGACCAGGCTTTGACGCATGAGCAACAAGCGCCCGACACAGATAACCTAGACCCCCAACAAAATAATGACACTAGTACCGATGAAAGTCAGGTAGGAGAACCAGATGCCGCGGAACAAAGAATAGTGAGTGTACAGAGAGAGGATCAAGAGTTAAAACCGTGGTTTGATTTCCTTGAGAATGGTGTATTGCCGACAGACGACAAATTAGCGAGACACATTGCTTGTGATAGTGATAATTATGTAATTATAAATGGTGTACTCTATCACTATTGGAATGCAACTGGAAAGGCAGCGAAAAAGGAGAAATGTATTAGGCAGTTAGTTGTTCCGAAAGCATTACAATTATATGTTCTCCGTAGGATGCATGATGACGCGACCGCTGGTCATCAAGGCGTTAGTCGTACATTGGAAACGATCAGGTTGCGATATTACTGGAAAAATATGATCAAAGACGTTACTGAATATGTTAACTCGTGTGTTCCTTGCCATTCGCGCAAGCGTGGTCTTAGGGGAAACGCCCCTTTGCTCCCAATCCCAGTAGCATCAGTTATGCAACGTATAGGCGTTGATTTCTTAGGTCCTTTGAAACCGACCGCTCAAGGCAATAAATATGTTTTATTGTTCACTGAATATTTGACTAAGTTTAGCTTGGCCTTTGCAACGCACGATATGAAGGCTGAGACGGTCGCTAAGATACTGTTTGAACAAGTCCTGTGCATATTTGGTTTCCCTAGTATTATTCTCTCAGATCAAGGATCGGCTTTCGTGTCTCAAATAGTAAAAGAAGTTTGTCGATATTTCGATATTACGAAAAAGGTGACCTCGCCGTACAATCCTAAGTGTAACGGGGCAGTTGAAAGACTGAATTCAAGCCTTTTAAGCATGTTATCCATGTATGTATCTGAAAAAGAAGACGATTGGGATGTATATTTGGCTTCGGTTATGTTTGCTTATCGCGCTGCCCCGCACGAAACTACCGGCATTAGTCCTTTTAGAGCCATGTTTGGATACGAAGCACGACTTCCGGTAGACGTAGAAATTTTACCCCAGCCAGGTAAAACTCGAAATATTAGTTTTGCATTTAAAGGATTTGGCAGAAAAGAGAAATGTCGCAATCGGTTTGGCAAAGGAGAATATAGCGAAGGCGCAAAATGCAATGAAGGAAAGATATGATAAGAAAATACGCAGGGTAGTAAAATTCAAGGTAGGGGATACTGTTTACTTATACAGTCCAGCCGTAGCAGTAGGCCGAAGTCCGAAATTTCGTCATCCTTACAAGGGACCGTACAGAATTAGTGCGCAAGTTTCACCGGTAAATTACCGTTTAGAATACATTGACGATAATAAGCCGTACCCTAAAGTTGTACATGTAAATAGATTAAAGTATGCGCATATACGACCAGAGCGATTGATAGAGCCACAATCTGTTCAATATAGCGCTGACGATAGTGACGTCGATGATGATTTAGACCGAGTCACCGAACCGCAAAATCAAACTCCGGTAGATTATCATATGGATTCCGATACAGAGATTTATTATAGTGCTAGTGAGACGCCTTTAGATTCGTCGCCTACCGTGAACAATGGGAGACGATATCGGCGCGACGTACGTAAACGCGCAGAGGAACGTCTGAGCAGACTTTCTAATTCTCAAAGTGACGAGGAAAGTACAGATAGGGAGGCAAACCAATATTTCGGGATCGAGAAAATAGTAAAGGGCAGGTATCGTAACGGTAAATTGGAATTCCTCATAAAATGGCACGGGTATGATGACAATCATAATACCTGGGAACCGCAAGAAAATCTGAATGAGGCCGCATTGACAAGTTTACGGAGAAACCCAGTACCAATCTCTGGAGCTCCGAGCGATAAAACAAAAGTCAGGCGATAATAAAAACTATGGTTCGAATAAATAAGAACAATGCGATGGTGGTATGCGATATTTGCCACCTGAGATTAAGATGCTACAGTAAACACTTTCGTGGGGTCCATTATTAGTTTAACTGTATTTAATGAGTTCCTTCACCCCCTGACGTAAGATGAAAGGTCCATGCCCTTTGAAATAGTATGAAGTCAATCGAAGGCTATAAACCAGACCCTGGATGACAAATTGTGTAAATTGACATTGTCGGGATAACGTTATGATACGAGATAGGTTTAGGTGTAGTTCAATCAAACACTTTCTGGCATTTGTACAGACATCAAAGGTCACAATGGTGTACTTTGGAAAACCACTTTTTATTAGGTTGATACTCTGGACTTGTACGCAAAACGAGGTATCTTTCTTTGTTTTTGAAGTGTTGTTTTGTTTTGTTGATGATGTGTTGAAGTTGTATTTTGTTGTTGTTGAAGTACGCGTACAGGAGTTTGGTGTTTTGTTGTTTATCTCCCCTCAGTTGGCTAAAAATGCCAGTGCTAGTGATCCGTAAGTGATACAATGGTCCTTAGATTTGACCGAATGGCCTGAGGAATTGAGTTTTTGGAGATGTCGCGATATTGAGGTTCATCGCGTGTATTTTTGGAGTTTTTGAAGTTTTGATGATGTTCTGTGTTGATGTTTCGTTTTTGTTGTTTTATTTTTGGAGATAGAAAGAGCCTCGTATTTTGGCACGGAAGTTGCTATATTTGCTGCAGTCTAGTGATGCCTATCGATCGTTGTTATGGTTACCCTAACGCCTTTGACCGTGATATCCAAGATGTCAATGACCTTGTTCAAACTTACAATGCTATGTGGCCCGACTCAATATTGACATACGACGTGACTTGATCCTAACAACAGACTGACTCTCCCCAACGACTCGAAACTGTCCGATTGCCTGATTCTGCGAGGACACGATCACCACCTTATTGGCAACTGTGATTTTGTTCGGTGTTTAATTCCTTTGATATTGAAATACAATGACGTTATTGATTCTGTCTTATAAGTTTAATTTCAAGTATTGTATCGTTTTCATTTAATTCTACTACCGATTGTATTATTACTGGTTTCTCAATTTATGCTTCTGATCATTATTTTAATTTTCCGATCGTGGACTGTATACCCTTATTTTATTCATTTGATTTATTATTTTGTTATTATTGAGTATATTATTACTATTATTATTGCTGTATTCTCATTATTACCATTATTTTATTATATTATTACCACCACTTCATTAATTTTTCTGATTACAATTTTATAATCACTTTAATTTTCAATCTTTTATTTTAATTCTTATTAAGTTTATTTTAAATTTAATCGCTCGTTTATTCAACAGTTTTATCACTTTATGTACCTGATATTTATAACTTTGGTGTTCCTTCCTTGTATTTTCTCATTTTAATTTAGAATTCCTTGTACTTACTTTTTCATCCTATTATTATTTTTAGACATGATTGATTGATTCTGCTCTTTGATTTGACCAGCGAGGACGCTGGTTATTAAAAAGGTGGGAGAGTGTAACGCCTTGAAATGATGACAATTGACCTTTTACCGATATTTAGGATTTTATTACTTTAACCTTTTACCGACTTTCAAAACTTGTATAACTTTTATGGTCTGTTAATCTTTTCACGTTGTAAGTACACGAGTGACATTATATACGTGCAATGAACGTAAGTCACATGAAGTCAAAACGTGATATAATTTGAAGCAATGTATAAAAGCCAATGATTTTGATTGTTCGAGGGGAACGTGAGACAGAGAGAGAGAGAATCTGAGACATTTTGGAAGAGGTTTTGCTGATCTATAATTGTATCCTGAGTACGGACTTGGTGCCGCTCTGCCTTAGTAATAAAGATCTGAAGTGGTGAGTTAAACTGATACTTGGTGTACGTTCCAGTTACTGAAAGTATTACGATTCCCGTAGTACCTCTCGGTTGCGTGACTTTGAGTGAGTGACTATCCATCCACGATCACAAGTTACGAAAAGTCAGTCGTAACAGTAGCAAGTGGGTGGCTGCTCTGTCCGCTTTTATGACCATTCAATTCAATACTGGTAGGTGTTTTTCCTCATACCAAAATCAAACGCTTCAAATATAACAGTAAGGCACGTTAGAGTTTAACATTCGGTTTTCATCCTCGTGCAAGTCGATCTAAATTAGCTGCACCTGTCGGTAGTTGATGGAGTGTAAGAGACATGTCGACAGGAAATATAAACGTATAATATCCCAATGTTGCATGATATATTAGGTTATATTTCAGGACACTTTTGTTTCTTGTGTTGCTTTATAGTACACGTGGCCCTTGTGTTTATGCCTTACTGAACATATAAATAGACAAAAAATCTTCAGATAAAAAATTAAGTCATCTTTGAATAAGACCCGAGGGAAGGGCAGGCAATGTTTGCACAGGCTTAGTCAGCTGTTGGTTAGCAGGTGCTCTGCAGATCATCTAGCCAGGGGGATGGGCAGAGAAGACAATCTTGCAATGGTTCTAGTTTGCTGGGTTGTACGCAGTTTAATATAAGCAGAATTCCATCATAATTGGACATGTAAAACACTTTTCAGTTTTTACCATTTGAATTGTAGTGATTTGCATCAACAGCTATTGGCTTACATTGGTGCTTGTGAGTGTAATAGAGATTCTTACAGAGTTCAGCCCATTTTAACTCCCATATGCCATTATGTATGGCAATGGAAGCTATACTTATAGGCTAGAAAAATGAATGTTTGCTTCTATGTATGTGGTCCAAAACTTGAACCGTAGCACCTAAGGTCTGAGTATCTGGCGTAAAGATACATCGTAGAGTGATACGATTTGTCCTCTCTGATAACACAGAGCAAGTTAATTTGTGCATGTTTCTGTCAACATGTATGCTATCCTCTGTTGGGGCAGCATTTCAAGAATGCAAATGATAAGATTGGGATCATGAATTCTTTCTAAGGAATGGTAGGATACAGACTATGAATGCAGTTCACTGATTTTGTTTGTTTGCTCACACTGAGAACATCTGTTTCGGTAATTAACATTGACTCACTTCATTTGTACACACAAAATACACATCTTTTGATTATTGGAAGATACTTTATTCACCACCATTTCAAAACAGAACACCAATGTCTTCAAAATCACAACGTGAAAACCATGATAAAATATCAAAGCCTATCAGCTACCTCCTTTCTATATATATATTTCAAAACTGTACAACAAACAGAAACATTTAATTATCAAAGCACTCATTATGTTGAAATAGTTACTACCACCTGAGGTTTTCAGACTTTTTCTCCTTGGGGTAGTAGGCCTAAACAGATTCCCAATAGCAGCCACGGCTTCTATTAGGAATTTTAAGATAATGCTATTTGAAAATTTGCCAACTAAGACTTACTGTAAGTGTGAACTTCCAATATTACCAGTAGTATGATGCTTGGACGTACGAATGTTCGAGTGATCGCATGTCGGCCACTATGTACAATGTATACTCTTTCTTTCGGAGTATACAAACGCATTCAGTGGAAACCTATAAGTCTGGCGATTTTAGGAGGAAATGGACACAAAGGATTTCCATATTACTTTACTTCGTAAAACACCTGTGCAAAATCACTTCAACCAAGGACTCCCCATGGATTTCCCCGGTCGCATTATCTTATGATGTTGACGCATAAACACTTGGTAGGGTCACCATAAAAGGGAGAACAAGAGGGCGAGGTCTTTCACTGCCCTTTTAATTCCAAAGTGTTAGGTGTGAGCAATTCTTCTTGAGTGGTCGCACTGGACATAAATAAGGAAATGGCGAAGAGTCTTTAAGTAGGGTATATGTTACCCTTGTTACAGGGTAACAACGCCCGATAAAATCATGTATACAAATGGTGAAATTCTACGACAATGCTATTTTAAGAAATACCTAACATGATGAACTTACCAAGGAAACTGTTGATCGTACTACACAAACCCCCCCAAAGATGCTCGTGGCCAAGGTGAGTGTGAGTTTATTCCAAGTATGGTCATGTACATTTTCAAATTCTAAACAAGAACTCTAACCAGACTAAACCTTTGCATGTATGATCGCATGCATACCTTTACGTATAGGTCTGTAATTCGGTATCGCAATCTTCTTGAACGTTTGGTTGGATAGAAACGAGACCCGTTGTACCGATGCACTGAAGGGATGACTGGAACAGAATAGATTGTGTACACCAACCTATGTTTCTCTATAGTGGCCTACCATCATGTAGTTGGCATCACGGCCCATTTTCTGAAATTTCGAGCTCTGCAGCGCGTACCCCAGTGACCCCTGTATACTGGCGGCGAAAGGTAATTTAATGTATTACTAGTACTTATACTTAATGCAATTTAATGCATCTTACCAAAATTAAAATTTATAAAATTTGCAGTTATTACTGTAGCTGTGGTTTTCTGTTTTCTTCAGCTAATAGCGAAAACACTCATTTGCTTTCCTTATTTATCATCTTTACAGCCTGCTTGGATACTGTATCCTATTGGCCTAAGTAGCTTGTTATACCCAGTTTTATGACTCCTCAGTACCGCTGAGGGTTTTACTTCGTCAATAAAAACATATAACGTTCAAAGTGGCAAGTGGGTGACTGCTATGTCAGTTTTATTACCATTCAATTCAATTCATTACTGGTAGGTGTTTTTTCCTCATACCAAAATCAATCGCTTCAAATATAGCAGTAAGGCACGCTAGAGTTAAACAGTCGGTTCTCATCCTCGCGCAAATCGATCTAAATAAGCTGCACCTGTCGGTAGTTGATGGAGTGTAAGAGACATGTTGACAGGAAATATAAATGTATAATATCCCCAATGTTGCATGATATATTAGGTTTTTATATTTCAGGACACTTTTGTTTCTTGTGTTGCTTCATAGTACACGTTGCCCTTGTGTTTATGCCTTACAGAACATGACAAAAATCTTCAGATGAAAAATTAAGTCATCTTTGAATAAGACCTGAGGGAAGGGCAGGCAATGTTTGCACAGGCTTAGTCAGCTGTTGGTTAGCAGGTGCTCTACAGATCATCTAGCCAGGGGGAGGGGCAGAGAAGACAATCTTGCAATGGTTCTAGTTTGCTGGGTTGTACGCAGTTTAATATAAGCAGAATTCCATCATAATTGGACATGTAAAACACTTTTCAGTTTTTACCATTTGAATTGTAGTGATTTGACATCAACAGCTGTTGGCTTACATTGGTGCTTGTGAGTGTAATAGAGATTCTAACAGAGTTCAGCCCATTTTAACTCCCATATGCCATTATGTATATATGGCAATGGAAGCTATACTTATAGGCTAGAAAAATGAATGTTTGCTTCTATGTATGTGGTCCAAAACTTGAGAACCGTAGCACCTAAGGTCTGAGTATCTGGCGTAAAGATACATCATAGGGTGATACGATTTGTCCTCTCTGATAACACAGGGCAAGTTAATTTGTGCATGTTTCTGTCAACATGTATGCTATCCTCTGTTGGGGCAGCATTTCAAGAATGCAAATGATAAGATTGGGATCATGAATTCTTTCTAAGGAATGGTAAGGATACAGACTATGAATGCAGTTCATTCATTTTGTTTGTTTGCTCACACTGAGAACATCTGTTTGGGTAATAAACATGACTCACTTCATTTGTACACACAAAATACACATCTTTTGATTATTGGAAGATACTTTATTCACTACGATTTCCAAACAGAACACCGATGTCTTCAAAATCACAACGTGAAAACCATGATAAAATATCAAAGCCTATCAGCTACCTCCTTTCTATATATATTTCAAAACTGTACAACAAACAGAAACATTTAATTATCAAAGCACTCATTATTTGAAATAATTACTACCACCTGAGGTTTTCAGACTTTTTCTCCTTGGGGTAGTAGGCCTAAACAGATTTCCCAATATAGCAGCCACGGCGTCTATTAGGAATTTTAAGATAATGCTATTTGAAAATTTGCCAACTAAGACTTACTGTAAGTGTGAACTTCCAATATTACCAGTAGTATGATGCTTGGACGTACGAATGTTCGAGTGATCGCATGTCGGCCACTATGTACAATGTATACTCTTTCTTTCGGAGTATACAAACGCATTCAGTGGAAACCTATAAGTCTGGCGATTTTAGGAGGAAAATGGACACAAAGGATTTCCATATTACTTTACTTCGTAAAACACCTGTGCAAAATCACTTCAACCAAGGACTCCCCATGGATTTCCCCGGTCGCATTATCTTATGATGTTGACGCATAAACACTTGGTAGGGTCACCATAAAAGGGAGAACAAGAGGGCGAGGTCTTTCACTGCCCTTTTAATTCCAAAGTGTTAGGTGTGAGCAATTCTTCTTGAGTGGTCGCACTGGACATAAATAAGGAAATGGCGAAGAGTCTTTAAGTAGGGTATATGTTACCCTTGTTACAGGGTAACAACGCCCGATAAAATCATGTATACAAATGGTGAAATTCTACGACAATGCTATTTTAAGAAATACCTAACATGATGAACTTACCAAGGAAACTGTTGATCGTACTACACAAACCCCCCCAAAAGATGCTCGTGGCCAAGGTGAGTGTGAGTTTATTCCAAGTATGGTCATGTACATTTTCAAATTCTAAACAAGAACTCTAACCAGACTAAACCTTTGCATGTATGATCGCATGCATACCTTTACGTATAGGTCTGTAATTCGGTATCGCAATCTTCTTGAACGTTTGGTTGGATAGAAACGAGACCCGTTGTACCGATGCACTGAAGGGATGACTGGAACAGAATAGATTGTGTACACCAACCTATGTTTCTCTATAGTGGCCTACCATCATGTAGTTGGCATCACGGCCCATTTTCTGAAATTTCGAGCTCTGCAGCGCGTACCCCAGTGACCCCTGTATACTGGCGGCTATAGGTAATTTAATGTATTACTAGTACTTATACTTAATGCAATTTAATGCATCTTACCAAAATTAAAATTTATAAAATTTGCAGTTATTACTGTAGCTGTGGTTTTCTGTTTTCTTCAGCTAATAGCGAAAACACTCATTTGCTTTCCTTATTTATCATCTTTACAGCCTGCTTGGATACTGTATCCTATTGGCCTAAGTAGCTTGTTATACCCAGTTTTATGACTCCTCAGTACCGCTGAGGGTTTTACTTCGTCAATAAAAACATATAACATTCAAAGTGGCAAGTGGGTGACTGCTATGTCAGTTTTATGACCATTCAATTCAATACTGGTAGGTGTTTTTTCCTCATACCAAAATCAAACGCTTCAAATATAGCAGTAAGGCACGCTAGAGTTAAACAGTCGGTTCTCATCCTCGCGCAAGTCGATCTAAATAAGTTGCACCTGTCGGTAGTTGATGAGTGTCGGAGCAGAGAGATGACAGGAAATAGACACCTATAATATCCCCAATTGTGCATGATTAGGTTTTTATATTTCAGGACACCTTTGTTTCTTGTGTTGCTTCATAGTACACGTTGCCCTTGTGTTTATGCCTTACTGAACATATAGACAAAAAAATCTTCAGATAAAAAATTAAGTCATCTTTGAATAAGACCTGAGGGAGGGGCAGGCAATGTTTGCACAGGCTTAGTCAGCTGTTGGTTAGCAGGTGCTCTACAGATCATCTAGCCAGGGTGAGGGGCAGAGAAGACAATCTTGCAATGGTTCTAGTTTGCTGGTTGTAGGTAGTTTAATATAAGCAGAATTCCATCATAATTGGACATGTAAAACACTTTTCAGTTTTTACCATTTGAATTGTAGTGATTTGACATAAACAGCTGTTGCTTACATTGGTGCTTGTGAGTGTAACAGATTCTAACAGAGTTCAGCCCATTTTAACTCCCATATGCCATTATGTATATATGGCAATGGAAGCTATACTTATTAGGCTAGAAAATGAATGTTTGCTTCTATGTATGTGGTCCAAAACTGAGAAACCGTAGCACCTAAGGTCTGAGTATCTGGTGTAAAGATACATCATAGGGTGATACGATTTGTCCTCTCTGATAACACAGGGCAAGTTAATTTGTGCATGTTTCTGTCAACATGTATGCTATCCTCTGTTGGGGCAGCATTTCAAGAATGCAAATGATAAGATTGGGATCATGAATTCTTTCTAAGGAATGGTAAGGATACAGACTATGAATGCAGTTCACTCATTTTGTTTGTTTGCTCACACTGAGAACATCTGTTTGGGTAATAAACATTGACTCACTTCATTTGTACACACAAAATACGCATCTTTTGATTATTGGAAGATATTTTATTCACTACGATTTCCAAACAGAACACCAATGTCTTCAAAATCACAACATGAAAACCATGATAAAATATCAAACCCTATCAGCTACCTCCTTTCTATATATATTTCAAAACTGTACAACAAACAGAAACATTTAATTATCAAAGCACTCATTATGTTGAAATAATTACTACCACCTGAGGTTTTCAGACTTTTTCTCCTTGGGGTAGTGGAAAGATTTCCCAATAGCAGCCACGGCTTCAATTAGGAATTTTAAGATAACGTTATTTGAAAATTTGCCAAATAAGACTTACTGTAAGTGTGAACTTCCAATATTACCAGTAGCATGATACAATGTAAAGTAAAAGATTGGATAACTGTATCCAGACAGCAAATGTTTAGTATATGAAACTTCATATAGGTGGTTGTTGACAATGTGTCCTGATTTTAATAACATACGAACATGATGATTGTGCATGAAGTCATTAACAGTATACCAAAAAACTATGTGGTGCTAAAAAAGTGTTTGGAATAAGGTAGGCGCAGTATCAGTTATCCTGCCAAGTTCAGATTTCACCAACAGGTCCAGTTGGACAAAGCCACTGAGGAATAACAGATCTCACTGGCTGCATTTTGACAAACATTTGGACATTTCAAGGCCCCTGAAAACAGAGTGGGTGAAAATACATACATGTATGGTTTGGCTCATCAGTGCTTGTTACCAACCCAGTAAATATGGAAGTGATACAGCCTTGCAGGATGAGCCTTATGAATGACTGTGATTTTAATATCTCCTTAATGTGCATATGAATTTAGTCTGTGATGAAACTGCTGAGCATCATTGTTTGTATTCTGGGCACACGTAGATAATGAAATTCCAACCAAAATATTCATTTACCGGTAACATGCAAGCCATTTCATATGTGAAATTCAATCAGGAATGGCAAGTTGGAAGACTTAAACAAATATGTGACCTATCATTACCCGTAGACTTT
This sequence comes from Ptychodera flava, assembly GCF_041260155.1. Taxonomy (NCBI): domain Eukaryota; kingdom Metazoa; phylum Hemichordata; class Enteropneusta; family Ptychoderidae; genus Ptychodera; species Ptychodera flava. The sequence continues at coordinate 19,991,994 of NC_091928.1, read as the reverse complement.
ACACATTAAAACCCCATTCGCTGTATTTTTTTTACCAAATTTACTCACCAAAATTCACAGGAGGAAGCAGGTGACATGTATTTTTACCCTATGCCGGATCCTTTAAAGCACACAAACAGATTTAGTTTTACCTTATGACATGATGGAACTACTAGCAAACAAATATGGTGTAAAGATTAAAATTCAATTGCACTACCAAACTGCTGATGACCGCTTTTTTAATGACTTGAAGATATCAGATGGCAGTGAACTTTCAGCCTTCACAGAGTACAGGCAGAATAAATCATTCTGCAATGAAACTGCTGTGAAACATTACAACAAATAGAATCTCTTTTCTTTTTCCAAAGTTTCAGAGATGTTAATATAAATTACGGTTAGTTCCGGCCAGATCTTTGCTGTTGAGGACCTTTACTCCGAGATTTGAAATTGGCACACAAGACATACAGAAGCAAATCAGCTGAGAAATCGATAGATTTTGCCGCTGGACATTAAAGGAAACTTTCTCCGGAAAAGTAAATGTGTAGTTAGTTAAACTGGCTTTAGGTAAGGTCCATCCTCCCCTATCTTCATACACGTAATGCAGTGGAACTGGATCACAACTTTATAGGGATGGGGATCTCAATGATATTTAAAGGTTAAAATTACTGCGACATTCTAGTCAGAAACAAAATTTTAATTGCAGACACACCAAACATATGAAATAAAATTATTTGGGCATTCTCAATTTGTGTAAAATGGTTTGACAAAAGTTCAAAAAGTCATTTTGGGACAACTTGTCTGGATTTGTCTTCTCATACTTTCACAATTCTTTAATTCTGTTTTGTAAGCTGTAAGCATTGAATGGCTGTATGTCAGAAGCAGATTTTATTGTATGCAGAAGGTTGAATCTCACTGGTGGGTGGGAATACAAAACTGTCTCAGTTTTTTTGTAATCACAGACACAACAAACAAAGTCTTCCTCCACAGCACAGTGCAATGGGTGGGTTTGAACCATACAGTAATACATTGTGCTCTTTAACTTAAATTGACATGCCATAGAATCAACAAAGTTCCCTTTGAGGCGAGAAAATGTTTCATCTTACTCATACCGGCATAGCATTGACATGAAGAAGTTTCGAGAACTTTACTCGAACAGTTCATAAGAGCGCACAGCAGTATTGTGACATTGTTTGTCTATTCACAGAAAGAGAGGTTGCTCTGCTGCAAAGGCATGGAGGTTACCCATCTGACTCATTCCACTCTGGATGTGGGCCACGTGAATCTCAACACTGTCTTGGAAACAGCTGAAGAAAAGAAAGAGTAGAGATACATGAATCACTGCATCCTTTGTAGCACAGTGGTGCTGCATTACCAATGGATCTTGAAGAAAGGTATTCTGTCTCTGAAATTTTTACAATAGCTGTCCAGTCCACTGCATGATATTATATGGGCTCATTTTGAAGTTTATGGAGCAATTTTTTTTTGCTAATTTTGAAAATGGAAATTTTACTTTTGCAAAAAATTGGGATGGTGGCCATTAAAAGTGAATGAAAGTAATATTTTACCAATCCCAATCATGTATTATTGCATACCTCACAAACATGTATGCATGCATATCAGGCACACCATACCATAGCAATCTACACTAATATGCATTGTACCTAACTACATCCATACCTGTGGTTTCTGAGGTCTATTTTCTTCTTAATCTCATCCAATGACTCTGTTAACGTCTTCAATTCAAATGAATTCAGATCACTCTCTGCAAGGTTCTGTGATGAGGAAATCAGACGAGTTCACTTGTGAACTCAGCAACCTTTACTGAACAAGATATTTACGCAATAGATAAAATAGGTCTTTTTAATGACATTAAACCAATCATCACTATGGTTAGACCTTTGGATTGGATTTGTATTTGATTTTTATTACTCTAAGTCAATGCAACCACACTGCTATAAATAAAACAACATTTATACATATAAAAATACACTTATGCAATCATATTTGACTATCACCCCATGGTGCAGCCCCTAGGATCAAATCAACAAGATAGTGTCTCACATTCTTTCGACCTTTTAACTTTGAAAGCACTGTTATTGATGACAAATAAATTCCAGACTAGACTTCAGCTTTGTTTGACAAGATGAACAGTACAGATTTCAACAAAGTGTTTGGGAGAACGAAAAATGTATTTTACAAACAGAAAGAAAAAGCATGAAAGTACATCAGAAAGCTATAGCTCAGGGAGCTTCAATGAAATGACCATATCTCACTGTACCTTAATTTGGAGCATCAGTGATGTCAACATTGCAATGAGTTCTGTCAGTGATTCATTCTTCACTGTCTTAGGACCGAGGGACAAGTTAGTTTTACGAACAATCTCTTTAGCTTCCTCTTCACATTTCCTCTTCATTTCTGTCGGTTGGTCCATTGGCTGTAGACCTTGCTCTGGTGCAATCTGGGAGGAAAAAATCACTCGGTGTCATGACATGCCTCGTGTGTGTGTGTGACAAGACGGTATGCCTTGATTGCATCGTCCCCTTGCAGAACAATTTGATACTACCGTCTTTTGATATCAATCTGGTGCAATCTTCAAACATGACAATTTCACAATACCCATCACTTACATGGTAGATATATAATTATATCATACCAGTATATTGATAGTGTAAATACACTGACCTCATTGGTCAAGACACGAAAAGAACCATGGTATATTGGCAATATACCACGGCTGGCGTACCCGCAAGCTCCCAGCTTGTGCAAAAATTCCTTTTTGACGTTCCACACCAGAATTTCACAATATACTGTTATGATATAATAGCAATAAATCACACCCAGCGACGGTATACCACTCGATTTCGAAGAGTTCACTTCATATATGTCGTGAACTGGTCAAAATCTTGTGGAATACCGTCACTTGGTGTGCTTCATTGCTGAAATGTATTACAATGGAAACTCAATTTTTTATCCAAATCATGAGTGAAATGAAGAAGTGCACAGTCTCATCAAACATGTGTTAAAACAAACATACAGCATGGCAAGCTCTAAATATTGCTATGTTGTACTAAAAATGTATGTTGCTGAACAAAATAAAATAAACTTAGACAATACAGCAAATAAAAAAATAAACGTGACTTTGTTTACCAGTGCATTCATCGTAGTTACTCAGCATATACAAGTATTTCTTGTAAAATCATATCTATATGAATCATATGAACACACTGTTTAACCCTGGTAATAAATGCCCCAATCCTGCATTTCCTCTACACATCAAAAAATGCACATACAAAGTAGAGAATCCATAAACCGGTTGACAGATTTGAACTGAGATACTGAGTTTAAATTATGGGAACATTTGAGACACACACAAAGTGTGGTAAAAAGTCGCCTTATAGTGCTTTCTGTCATACAGTCAAATTCCGGCACCAGTATTCACAACATATTACAACAGGATGGAAAAAGCAACATTTTAACTTTATTAACTTACCTCTTGACAATACTGTTGAACTCCCAGTAAGTATGTGTTGAGGTCCTTGTTAAGTGTTTCTAATTCTAACACCACGCCAGCATATTTACGTTGAAACTCAGATGTGATTGGTGACTGATATGATTTCTGCAGTGTAATAAATATTGACAGAGTCAAAAGAACGATTTTATGAAAAATCATAGACTGGTGCTTTTTTATCCTTCTTTATAACAAGAAAGTAGTTGAGGTAGAATGTGCCTCAGGAATAAAATCTGACTCCTGATTTTTTACAATTCTTAGCTTTATCCCTTGTACAGGCTCATTTTAAAGTGCTTGAAAGATTTCATCCTCTTAGTTTTTTTGAAAATCCAAAATTTCATTTTTCCAGGCAAAGTTAATATGAGGATGGTAGCCATTTTAAATTTTAAATATCGGTAAATGAAAGGCAATTTGTTTTTCAAGTTTAAAACTGCAAAGTGATCCCTATTTTTCTTGATTTGGTAAAAGAATGGTTGTGGGTTTCATTGAGGAAATTTTGAGCAAAAATTTAAGTTGGTCACTTTCAAGGTGAGTACAACCTTATAGAAAATACTGTTATAGATCACACCACATCTTGTAAAAGTACTATGCAACTGTAGCATTCAACTTACCAGTCGTTCTGCTTCTGTGTTCAACTCTTTTAGTTTTTTTAGTTGATCTTTCTTGATCATCAAAATTTTTGACAGCCTTGTCTGAAAGCAGTTCAGAAGAGCAATACACCAAGTTAGCCATTACTAGAACAAGGCACATTAGTTCACTCCCATGGTTTTCAACAAGTGTCTTACTATCATATAGAAATTGAACCAATCAGAAACTTGACTTTGCCACTACCCACTGTGATACAGGTTTATCTTCAACAACAAATGGAATCTCTGAAGTGTATCATTTTTCTTTGAAATTCATTGATCAATTTTTCCCTGCTTTGCTCTGAAAACAGTTAAACTTACAGCTATTAAATGATTAAGAGCCCAGAGTCACGTACATGGGGCAAGCCGGACTCTGAACAGTTGTTCTACATGTATACTGGGATACAGCAACTTCCTGTAATAAATTTCCTGTAAAAAATTTTATGGGAGCAGTACTGCCCCATCAGACATGGATTACAGTACATTTATGTTTCTGTACAGTCTTCAACTTGGACCGGTGAAAAGTGATTCTAAAAGAAGTGTGTACAATTATCTAATGGTAATATCATTACACACAAAAGGCACTCACCACAAGGACAAGAAATTTGACAGGAAAACCACCAAGTGTATCTCCATCAAGGCCTTGCAAACGACTCCGAAGCGGCGAGGTTCCTAAAACTGGATCATGTTCTAACTGAGGTGACTGTAGTGTGCCCATTGTTAACCTGCATGCATCATGATAACAGATCACAAAAAGATTATTTGAAGGTACAGTTTAGTACACCATGAAAGAAATGATCCTGTTACTAAAAGGTGCTGGATCCATAGAGAGGCCATATCGATAATTACGCCAGGAATCATTTGCAATGTTAAGACACTTCATTCACTGTCACTTTTCCCACACTGAACTGTGCCATACATGACACTAACGATAAATGTAATATACCAGGGTTTCTATTGGCAAAGTTAAAGAACATTGTCTCTTACCTGTTTTCAAATTGGACAGAATAAGTCAAAGGTAACCTTAGCAAATTTATTAATCAAAAAAGTATTCATAAAACAGTTGTTCACGGTCAACTCTATCCCTAATGTCCTTGGTGAAATAAAATAAGTAAAAAATATCTACCATAAATACAGCTTCTTTCTTAGTTTGATAGAAATCATTGTTACTACTGTGGCAAACTAAGTTTTGACAGATTTAAAATGTGTATAAAGTCTTAGAAAGATTCAATTCATGTGATCTTTCATGAATGTCTTGAAAATATTATGTGAAATTCAAACATTATTTATGAACATAATTTGTGTATGGTGTACTGTTTATATGGCAAATATATTGAGACAAACAAGGAAAACACATATCAGAAAAGTTCAGCGCCTGAGAAGAGTTCTGACCGTTGCAGGAAAACAAAGTAACATCCATGGCTTACCTGGGTGGCGTTAAATATGTTGACCTTGGTCGTTGCTTTTGAATAAATGCAGCTAAGGGCATAGTTTCTTGGAGTTCATTAGACTGTAATGGCAATAGTAACATGATTAAACTGATAGTAATACAACAAGATTGAAAGAAAAAAACATTCGCTTGGACAGACAAAAGAATGTAGCTATTGAATTCCTTCACTAATCAGTAAAGTTTCCATCATAATTTTACAGCATTACTGGGGTATATGCCTAGATGGTACAAATACATGGATGTAATTATGGGACCAAAAAAAACATACTGAAGACTTTCAAACACAGAGATTAGCTACAAAAATATGGCTCGAGTTGGGTTGTTACAAACACTTAGAAGTAGCTTACCAGTACTTCCACATCTGGAATAGTATGTGTACCAAGTCCTGGCCTGTCAAATGTGACTCTGTATGTTGCATTCTGGGTATCTACAGCATCTATCTGACCTGTGAACAAGCCATCTTGTGGCACCCTGAGACGAGCTGCAGTGAAAAGTCAAAACACATAGCAACCTTTAGGTTTCTAAATGTGGCAATTTAAAATAGTGAAATCTCTAACACGATAAATCATATAGTCACTTAAATGCACATGATTTTATACATCTGAACCCTAGTCTAGTATCCTATAATATATTTGAACTCTTGTGGGTTGAAAACAAAATGCATAGATGCTGGATTACCTAAACCCCATTCTCATGCATTTGGGTCAAATAACATTACTGAAAACACCTTAGAGCCTTGAAAATCATGCAAAATCAAACACTTTACTGACACAAGAATGAAATCCAGACCTGTCACACACCTATGTCATCTGCACTGTAGACACGTTACAGTAATATACAGCATCGTGTATAGCACTGTAACAGTCCTGTACAACCTTCAGTGACACAAGCCTGTACCCAAATATACCGTGGCCGAAAACGACACAGACCCTCTTCAGTTTGTAATTGCGTCGTTCTGTTTGAGCTGCGTCGTTCTGTTTTGACCTGCGCTCTTCAATTTGTAATTGCGTCGTTCTGTTTGAGCTGCGTCGTTCTGTTTGACTCTGCACTCTTCAGTTTGTAATTGCGTCGTTCTGTTTGAGCTGTGTCGTTCTGTTTTGACCTGCGCTCTTGTTTGTAATTGCGTCGTTCTGTTTGAGCTGCGTCGTTCTGTTTGACCTGCGCTCTTCAGTTTGTAATTGCGTCGTTCTGTTTGAACTGCATCGTTCTGTTTGATCGTCGCTCTTCGGTTTGTTTTGTTGTAATAAAGGGAAAGCAACTCCTCACATCGTTCATATGTGAATTCTTTGCGTTTTGTGTATGATTCTATGTGTGTGTATATCATGTTTAGCTGTTTTATGTAAAGGGTTGATTATGTAAAGGGTTGATTAGGCATGGCGAGACGTACCCGTAATTTACGTGTCTTGCTGTTAACCCACATTGGAGCGGAGAGACTAGCGTTACACTGCGATCCTTTGAAGCTACGTTTCGAAAACAGAGTTTTCTTCATCAGTCACTTAAAATTCATTTTTGATTGGTGAGACATGTTGAATGATTGATTGATTTTATGTGTTAATATGTTGTTCCACTAAAGTTTGTTGTTCAATTACGGAAGCTATGTCTACGGTTTGGTCTTGTTGTGTTTGTGTATGCTCATGTGAATCGGAGTGCCATCTATTGTAGCTTTTGTGAAGTCTGGCATTTATAAGTGTATCGCATACTCTGTTCCTTCTGTATGCGATTATTGGTTGCTCGAAGGTTTGCAGCATGAAAAAAATATTTGGGACAAGATTTCACTGACGTTCTTGATCCAAGGCTTAAATAGTATAAAATCATGGATTTTTGTATAAAATACAGCAAAAATGGCTAAGTGTCAAAGACACAAGGAAAAAAGCTGGAGCATCAAAAAGGACCTCGAAATTAGAAAGTGAAATAGAAAAACATGAAAAGACATTGATGAAGTTCAGAGAGCTTTAGATGATATTTACAAAGTCAAAACACAAGGTATTATTCAACGTGCTAGAGTAAGATGACATTCGTAAACTTCAAGCATCTACAGATTTAAATGAAATTTTATAATTCGCAGAAAGAATTTTATCGAAATTTATACCAGACTACACATTGTTTTCCTGAAGAAAAACCAGAAGAGTTCACTGGCGATTTGCATATTCCACTGTCAGAATTACAGAACAAATATTTGTGAGGGTTATTTGAGTCTCGAAGAGTGCTACCAAGCTTCGAAAAACATGTCCTGTAATAAAAGCCCGGGGAATGGCGTTTCTGGCCCTTGTATGGTAATTTAACTGTACTGAGTGTCAACTATATGTACACGTCCATATGGAGAGTTGTCAGTGTCAGTTTCCCAAAGACAAGCAACCATTACTTTGATTGATACAAAAAGAAAAAAGATCGTCTGTAACTGAAAAATTGGGGACCTGTTTATCTTTTAAACTGTTATTATAAAAATTGTTGCCAAGGCCTTTTAATTCGAATTTCAAAGTTTTATGGGAAATGATTCACCCAAATCAAGCTGGTTAATATGTGAAAGGTCGCTACATCGGTGACGCTCTTTGCAAGATTTTAGACTCGATACACTTTGCAAATGAAAACGATATTCCTGGTATTCTATTTTGTATTGATTTTGCCAAGGCATTTGACTCTATCGAGTGGCCTTTCCTTTATTTTGCTTTAAAGAAATTTAATTTTGGTGAATCTTTTATTCTATGGGTCAAAGTTTTATACTGCGATATTTCTAGTCATTAATAATGGTGTCACCTCTGGTTAATTTCAAGTTAGCAGCGGTTCAAGACAAGGTGATACTCTTTCACCTACTCATGTTACTTGTTTTTAGTTTAGAAATTTTGTCCATTGCCATTCGTCACAACAAAACAATTAAGGGCATTCAAATCGAACAAAATGAGTTAAAATCGCACAATATGCAGATGACACCACTCGAATGTTATCAGATGTGAAATCTGCCGAAGAGTTTCTCAGAATAGTTGACTCATTCGGCAACATCCTCGGCCAGAAGATCAATAAGGAAAAGAGTAACGCACTATGGTTAGGTAGTAAGAGAGATTGTATATACACACATTAATCGACTCAATGTACTGCATCATTTAACAAAGGTAGGAACGATGTGTGAAGTTGCCCTCACTTTCCTTCTTATAAAATTGCTCAAAAAATGCTCAGGATGTAAACTATCTGCTCTACCACGTGTAGCAAGTGATGATGACGACCACGAGGTAGCCTCGTCCAAGGGTTACAGTGGAGGCATAACCTCTCTCCCTGCTATTTAAATTAGAGTAAAAATATGTTGTTACTGTGCACATTATCTTAGGGAAACAGTTCTTGTCTAAATGTGTAGACAAAAAGAAATTTTTCCGTTCTATTTATTTATAACGGAGGTCAAACAAAAGCACAAAGTACAAAGTTGAGAGAAATATTTCCTACAAAAATAGCACAACTGAAAAGTATAGGACCCGCTGGCATATTCTGGTAATGTACTTTGAATCATAATTTGAGATTCGAAAATATATATATATATATATATATATATATCAGTCTAGTAAACACAATACGAACACAATAGAACAAAGTTAGACATCCTAGCTTCCAGAATGAAAGAACAAACCTTCAGTGGGACAACATAGGAATACGTACAATCTGCCAATATACCACGAAATTTATCCACTGAACCTGACTTGAGGCGATTGATAAAGAAAGTCTGGAAACTTTCGAAACATACCGTTAGTGTCGTACGCAGTGTCTCAACTCTGGAGTAGGCTACAGACTGCACTGAGATTCATATTCAGCTGTCTCGCAGTACCTATTCTGTTCTGTACACAAGACAGTGAAACAAAAAATACACACCGCCATACATTAAACGCAAACAACCAAGATGTGAACGATGTGTGGAGTTGCTCTCCCTCTACTAAACTCCTCTCCCTCTACTACCTGTGATTCCACGGGCACCCCTGCAAAGTTGCAATGGTATTCTCCAAGTGACCGTTCAATGTTTGTTACAAAATGTTTACTCCAGTACTTCCAAGTTATGCTGAAAACAAACTGAAGAGCACAGATCAAACAGAAAGATGCAGTTCAAACAGAACGACGCAGGTCTAACAGAACGACGCAATTACAAACTGAAGAGCGCAGGTCAAAACAGAACGACGCAGCTCAAACAGAACGACGCAATTACAAACTGAAGAGCGCAGGTCAAAACAGAACGACGCAGCTCAAACAGAACGACGCAATTACAAACTGAAGAGCGCAGGTCAAAACAGAACGACGCAGCTCAAACAGAACGACGCAATTACAAACTGAAGAGCGCAGGTCAAAACAGAACGACGCAGCTCTAACAGAACGACGCAATTACAAACTGAAGAGGGTCTGTGTCGTTTTCGGCCACGGTACAAATATATAAAAGGGTCCGCTACAGGGATGAATGTTTTCTGGCCATGTAAAGTTTAACCTGTTTGCCGAAAATTCCATGTAACCCACAGGTCCACGATTCCTTTTGATAACAATGTGTTTGGGCCAAGCTATGATTGTGAAAGAGTTAGACATAATTATTGACTTCTCACCTGTCACCTTTGTACCAATCACAAGGGGTAGCGGGATCTCATCTGGGAGATCTTTGAAATCTGACAACTCACGAGCTTTCCTTTGTTGTAAGAGACGCACATTCTTCCGCTTAGCTGCCAATGCTGACCTCTCTTCTGCAAAGAATGCTGGTGAACACCTGACAAAAAAACCAACAGTATGAACCAGTTTGTAAGTAAAGAAGTCTTGTAAGTGGGACTATTTGTTCATACACACCAACTGTTAACCGCGTGGTGTTTCAGTAGATACTACCAACCAAAGAGACAAGAAGATTGGAGTGAGACAGTTCATGGTGATAAAATGTGAATTCTCTGATGCTTTTATACATTCCATATTTTTCAGTGGTCAGATGCTGCAAGATCTTTTTTCCGGTTCAGCAAAGACTGACTAATTGCAAGATTAAAAGAGCAAATGAACAAAAAAAATCCTATAAAGTAATTGCATCGATGTAATTTGTGAACTGATAGACAGTAGAAATGTCTGTTGTGTGCATTTAAAAAATTCTTTTGAATACCTTACAATGTACTTTTTCCAGGGATAATAAATCCAAAGTCACCTAGAATTCAAGGACTTTTCAGCATTTTTCAAGGACTTTTTCTCGGAATTGTTTTTTTGCGAAATACCATTTTCATAGACCATTTTACTAATCAATTTCACAAGCTTATGACTGGTCTTTGTGATCTTTTAAAACAATGGATGACTTGTCAATTTTTAAGAACGTTCCAGGACTCAATTTCATTAAGGACTTTTCAAGGACTTTTGAGGAGGCTTTAAAATTCAAGGACTTTGCAAACTTTACAGGAGTGTATGGACCCTGCTTTTAACCGTTAAAAACAGTCAAAGTGTCTTTATGGTCGATGTATTATCCATAAAACCAGTGACAATCTTGACAGCTCACTGAGATTTGCAAGAGGATACTCTACCTCCTTGGCTTGCCCATCAACCTTCGTATTGTTGACCATTCTGTTCTGCTCATCTTTCTTGTTTTAAGCTGTGGAAAATTCTCCCTCAAGCAAACACAGAAATCATTTTCCCCTTCAAATAATGGCCTGTTAAAGAGAAAAGGTTTGAAATAAAATCAGAAACTTTTGTTTGTACTTGCAGCATTGCAGAATTCAACAACCTAAGGGCATTGTACGGTGCATACATGTGTTTTAGAGTTGAAGGCTCTATAGTTTGTGCACTACACACAAAGAAATCCTAAAAATTCTCTGAAATCTTTGTAGAAAGATGTCACAAACAAGAGAGGTACAAAGTTGTTTTAAAAAGAATATGAGTACACTGGTATTTATTGAAACATCATTAAAAATCTCCTTCAACAACATACTACATATCTTCCTACCTGTCCACATTGGAGTAAAACCATTCATAGATGCACCATTTGTAAGCTTTTGGGAGCTTCAATAGATTTTTCAGTCTGGCGCCAATTTTTTGAGCGGCACGTTTATCAGGTGTGCTCATCAGCCCTGGTGTCAGTCTCTGTATAACAGAAGAGTACAAAGCATTGGTCATGTTGTTGAGCATATTTTGCATTTTTTTGTGCTGAGGTTCAGTACATGCCATGTGGAAGAAAAAAACAGTCTTAACCCTTTGAGCGCCAAAGTCAATTTTTGTCGCCTTTATAGAATATACCTCAGTCAAATTTTTTTCAGATTTTTGCTAAAATTTTGATAAAAAACTGTAGCCAAGAAAATGTTATTTCCATTTGGTCCAAAATTATCAAAAAATACAGAAAAATTTCATAAAATTTGGTAAAATGTTGCACTAAAATTTTGGTGGGAAAAATTATAGCACTCAAAGGGTTAAATTCAATTGTCGATGTGGATAGTAAAGGTAACATGATGTTGATAGCTTGCAGCTGACAGAAAGCAGTGTACATGTTCTAGAAGCACATCAGGGTCCATACTCTCAGAGTCACTTAAATTCAAAGACTTTCAAGAAGTTTCAGTAATTTTCAAGGACTTTATGTATCATGTCACATACGAATTTTGTAGAAAATGTCAAGTTGTAAAACAGACAGGCACAGTCTGGTCACAGCAGAGGCAGTACAGGGTCTTCCCCCTCTACTGTCTATGATTAAAGTTTACAAGAAAGATTTGCTCTCTTCACTGGTATGCCAGTTTAACTGTATGATGCACTCAACCACACTGAAAACACTCTCCTTACTGTTTTACAACAGGTCATACACAATCACTACCTCTTCTCGTTTGTGAGATTTCTACGCTCTTTATCTCAATTTCTTGTGGTTTCCTTGAGTCGGTCTTCATGTACACTGATACATGTAATATGTAACACCTTATTGGATAAGAAATAACTCGTTTAAGTCAGTAGACAACAGAGTGCTTGCACAGAACATAGTTCCATGTATCAGTGTGTACATCAGTAGACTTTTTAAAATTCTTTTTCAATGATATCAATGCACCTGTGTAGTTCTTCTGTTCTCCGTGCGCTGATATGAACTTACAGGGTGGGAATTGGGACTCATCTTGGATGCCTTCCGTGGGGATTTTATGGAAACTGATGTCACATCAGCATAGTCATCCAGACGACGGTTCCGCTTCCGGTCTCTCCCCGTCTGTGAAATTAAAAATAAAAGTATGAATTGAAAATGATACTTCCGAGACACATTGAGAACATCACACCAAATTTGATAAAAGTTTTGACATCGTTCGCCGCCAGGAACATGTTTGTGTTGGTAATCACAAAGCCAGCACTGTCAAATACATGTACATGTTCCATACAGCATTTACTGTATACCACAGTCAACACTTTGTCACACTATCATGACACAAGTAGCTGCTCACATAAGATGTATTTTTTACACCCAGTCAGCCAGTTCCCTATAAACAGATCCACTCTCAATATTGATGACATCAGCCTTTGGAGACAACATGATGGTGAAATGGTTAAATGATTGTCTCTCATCCACATCAGTAATTTATTCACAACTTGATGACAACTATTTCCTGTACACACAGTTTACCACTATGGATAAATGATAATAGAACGTCCTTGCTTCAGATCAAGTGGTTAATAATGTCAAAAATTGGATATATTATACATAACATTATACAACATTGGGAAAATCTTCCTACGGTCAAAATGAGAAGCTTTATACGTGTGAAAAATAAATGCAATGGTACCTACATTTGCAATGCTGATTACCAGTAGAACTTGTTGTTTGTATTACATGTACTGTGAAACCTGTCTAAACCGAACCCTGTTTAAACTGGAAACCTGACTATACTGAACACCTTTACTTGTCCCACATAGAATGCCACGTTTAAGGAACCTCTGTAAACTTAACACCTCTGTAAACAATTTTCCAGTCCCCTTTGATATTCAGTTTAGAAGCCCCCTGTGGTTTTACTGTAGTACCATACAGTACCTCACAACCCCCATGGTTGGTTTAGATATGGAAATTTAAAGTTTAAAATCTCACAAATGCCAATGACTAATGTTAGTGATCTGTGACTAGATTAGTTTGTACTTACACGTCTATAGTGAGCACTGGGCGAGTTCTTTCCAGCAGTCTTTAGGCTGATCAGCGCTTCTGCTGAGCTACCTGCACAAATTTAAAACATACCGTACATGTATTTGTAATCATTTTAGGGGATTCGGGGAAACAGTGTTGCGGCAGTCAATTGCACAGGCAGGGCACCACAGGCGTTCAGCTCACATTGTATACGACCCTGAGTGGGATGTAGCAATCGCTGGGCTTTACGTAGACTTCTGAGTGAGCCGAGCACTTGCAGGACCGGGTTTTGCCTTATTGTTGGTATGGAAGTTGGAACTGTAAAAATCCCCTTTGTAGCCCTGCGTACGTGTCTTTCTGTTCCCTTTTTGTTGCCAATGGCTGCAAACCTACAGTACACTCCGCTACAATGACTACCGTGCAAACTTTACGGCCAATTTTTCTACTTCATGTGCCCTAGGTAATCAAATTACAGAAAGTAGCAGGCTAAAGCTACGGTCTGCAATGAATGCTTTCCTCTCCGACTCTCTGATATTACGGATCAACACTACTTCTGTCTGAAAACTCCGTCAAAACACAAAACAGCATTCTACTTTGTTGTTTCATGTCCCACTTGATTTGTGTCGACACCAACGTCGACTTCTGGGTGGTTATAGAGACGCGAATGCCCGGACAGATGTCTTAGGTGAGCCATGATAAATGAAGATATACATAAAATCTTGAAACCGAGAAATGTAGTGACACGACCAAATTTTAGCGTAGACGAAAATTTACGAACGAGCTTCGGCAGCAGCATTTCAACGCAACTCTGGTACAAAACACTCGTACCAGAATATCAGCAGGTTTGCCTAGCTGATCAAGAGGGACACACGGTGTTCCACCCCAAAATTATTTTATAAACTTATGAAACAATGCATAGTAAACTCTAAACTCACTCTCCAGTGCACTGTCCGCCATCTTGAATTGGACGCGCCTCTTTTTAAAGCACCGCAAGGCAGTCTGGGAGGAAAAGCAATCATGACACCCACTGTACACATTGCTGCTGCTGCACCGGCGTTCAACGTTCGACGGGAAGCCAGCCTTTTTCGTTTCTGAACTAAAAATCGCTCGACAAATCTGGATGAGAGAATAAACTGCAATATGTATACAGAAAAATAAAAAATTGATTTAAGCCCATTCCTGACAAATATGGAAGTTACATGCACAATAACAAGCGACATCAATCGCATTAGGCCCTATAGCATGGTCTTTTTTAATAGTTTTGTGTAACATTAAGTATTAAAAAGAAACAATCATTTGTTCATCAATATTTTCATGTATTAATATTCAAAAACTAAATTTCTTTGTACACTGATGTATTTAGGGCATATATGAGTATTTTTTCCAGTGTCAGCCATTCCTATCGTGCTGACATTATAATCCGAATTTTATGTACTTATTACCACGGTCCCTCCTTTTAGTGGAGGGACCGGGCCGTGTTATAATACAGTGCGTAAGCTTTCGGGTGAAAAACCAAGATCTAGCCTAAATCAAAATTTTCTGGTAAGTGAAAGATCTAGGCCTAGTCACAGAAAAACGATGACTGTGGCCAGTTACGATAAAGTCACTCTGAAGATTTGAGTATCCCTCATCATTTCATAGGTGTTGTCACTGCTTGGGCTATGGCAAACTACAGATCAACCAAACTGTAGACTAAGGCCATTTAAAGAAAATTATTTGTTTGCCGTCCATGGAATTTTGAAAAACCTACCAGCCAGCAAGGGAAAAAACAAACACAGACAAAACCACAAGTGTTTTAACATTAGCTCAATTTTTGTTTGGTTTCTTTTGGAAAAATAATATTTCTATTTGATCAATCTCAATGAACTATAACTTATAGTTAAGTCTTATAAGTGTTTTAATTGTCAATGTCGCATTTGGTGTTCCGTCAACATTGAATTCAAACCACCGCCAGGTGTATGAAAATTTGTGAAAGATTTTGCCTGTGAAAGTTCTTGATGAATAATTTACACTGATCCCTGACAGTGTGATACAAGCAATTGTCGTGATTCATCGATAAGGCAAAAAAAAACAATCAAAGAAAAACAAACACACAAGCAAACAAACAAACACACAAGAAAAAAACAAAACCAAAGTCCACACAAACATTTTTTTCTCATTCTCGCGCTCGAAAATAGAATGAAACATACAAAAATGTTAGTGCTCTAAGGCACAGCAGACAATTTTATTCGTATAGAATCATGTTTACACAGTCACACTGTATAATCCTCAGTGACCATCGATAGCCGCATATAATCCAAATCTAGCTAAATTTCAAAATTCTAGGTTCATTTGTTTTATCATGATGTCGGTGATTAGATCACGATGGATCAAAAATCAAGAAGAAAAGAAAAAAAATCGAGGAAAATAAATAAAATGGTTTGAAATCGAGGAGAATCACCTGTGTTTGTTTTGTTCGTTATGGTTTTTATTTGCTTGGTTTGGACATTCCGGTATGATTATCGATCCCTGATCAACAAAAAATTGTTTTCAATGTAGTATGCGCCTCAAAAGTGAAAGACCTAAATTTTTGCTCATTTTTTTTCTCCCGGAATCTTTCAACCATTCACTTTCAAAATCAAGAATAAAATTCGGTGGTCTCCGTGCAAATTTTGGTACTTCAGTGAGAAACAAATTACCCGCGATTTACCTGTACTTGAATGGCCTCCCCTGCGTCAACTCGATAAAGAAAAAGGAAAAAAAAGAATAAAGAATAATAAAATGTTCGATTTTCAAAAAACTAAGACTGTAAAATTTTTTATTTCTCAAAGCGCTTGAACGCGAATAACCTGTGTAAACAATTCGAGATAAGTCATGAACGATTTCACAGACTAAAAGTCGCTTTTTGAATCATCAACGAACACAGCTGCAATAGTTGGTGCGAGCACAACAACAACCGTCGCATGACCCCCGGACTACACTATTGCTGCTGAAACCGACATACCTTGTGCAAAAGTGATGAAAGACCTGAAAGCCCATGCCTACATTTGGGTAATTCCTCCTGTTAATTAAACAGTAGGGCCTATGTCTCCTCTTCAATTTTTATCAAAACCAGAATAAAAAAAAATACCATAGAACAACAAATGTTATTGACCATAACGTGTGGAAAAATTCTGGGAGATATTATGAAACAAACAAAATTGACTTTGTTGTTGAAGGCATATTTTAAAAAAATCAGCCCCAAATTTGATTTGCTGCCTCCTCACTAGCAAACGATCCATCTTGCTCAATCAGCCGATGGCGGCGCAGTTGTATATGACGTCATAGCGGACTATTACCCACATTGCTTTTCCGGAAGATGGTTTTCTGAGGTTTAAATTCCGGGCTGGACTGTCTCGCCATTTGTGTTGCTATTTCACCCCAAAAATACTGAGTTATCGGTAGGAAAGCACACTTTTCACCCATTTGGCGTTTGATACAACATGAACTTTCATGATTTGTTATCTGTTGCCGCCCAAAACCAGAAACAAGCCGAAAAGAAGGTGAGTTATTGCTACTTCCGGATTCATATGGTGTAATATGCAGACACTGAGACAGCGATACGAAGCGTACATACTGCATGTATGCATTGTCACTGTTTCAGCGTTGAAACTGTTCTCCAAGATCTAAAAAATGCAGCCAGCTGTGAAGTGCGCGTGCGGAATTGCATTCCGAATCGTTTTATGCACTGTCCTTTGTGTTTGTTGTTCCGGCCATGTTCCTCAAAAGCTTCAGACAGCCTTAAATTTAAAATTAGGTTTTACAGTACAGTTTAAGACTGGACTGAAGCAACCCGATACACCAACCCCATTATATACCCCCTCCCACCGGGGGAGGGGTCCGGAGCTAGTCCAACAAATACTCCATTGGTCACTTGGATCGTCATCATTTTATCTGAAAGGAAATATTTTCTTAAAGTCAATCAAGTTAAAGAGGCTTTTTTGCGGGAATAATACGATTCATAATCATGTAGTTGCACGCAGTGCTAGGAACGCGTGTGTTCAGTCACTTTCCGGATAGATTCACGGGGAAAACCCTAGAATACTCGAGAATTATCGATGGATGTAGTCCGGCGAAATTTCCTTTAGTCCCCCTTCCTGTAGTTGGACTTTCCTTGGAGGAAGCAGATCAAATTCAACTTTCTGGGGATTAATAATGAGGGTTAGTTTAAACACGGAAGTGGAAGCGAGTTTTGCTTTCTAGTTCCATGGTTCAACTTCAAACAGGGTTGCTGTGGCCATAGGGTAGAGGATGGAGGTCTCCTTTACCTCCATGAGTAGAGCAACCTGTAACCTACATTGAATCTGAAAAATAAGGAAGGGGAAAGGGCTCCTTTGGCTTACAAATATACAAAGTATTTCCAACCTCATGTTAACTGTGGATTTAAAGAGTAATAAAAACTCAGAAACATAATTTAGTTTGTACTCATAGGGCTTTGGATTTATAACCATATGTACTGGGAGGCTAAAAAAAATTTAATATGTTTGGAAATAGGGATTATTACAAACCACCATTGTACACTGAGCCATAGTCCCAGTAGCTGTAATTATTGTTGCCGTGTGCCAGCTTTTTTCTGCTGGCTGTGTAGCTGGCCCGTAAGGCTACAATCCGCGGCAAACGCCAGAATTTTGCACAGCAGATCTGTTGTGCACAGAAATGTCGCATGAGTTGGTCAGATTATGTTTTTGCCATATGTTTTCAAAGAATGTCATATGTTTGTGGCAAAATTTGACTAAACAAACAATACGATCCTCATTGTTGCTCTGTATTAGAATGTGTCCTCGATTTAACATGTTCCTTTTAAAGAAAATGCATTTCTCTGCCGCTTTGTAGGAAGGTAGACAGTGGTAACTACATGTACATTGTACCCTATATAATAGTCATCCATTCTCGTCTGTACATGTAGCTTGGACAAAACAAGAGATACAGTACTGTGGTACCCCCTCCCAAGAAAGAGGTGAAGAGAGTTGACACCGAGGCCATCAAAGCAGTGTTAAATAAGAAAGAACGAGAAAAACACAATAAAGGTAATTTTTTGATCCTCTCTATGGTAAATGGTACAAGAGTGTACGTATGACATCAAATCATAAGTTGATCATTTTATGTTGCCATGATCTTTGTGTCTCTTTTCAACATACAGTGTGTTCTCCTTGACAGATTTGAGGGATGCTGACCCTTTTTGACATTAAAGAAAATATTACCTACATGTACAAGTGGTATGGCACCTCACGTTTGTATACAGCTGACACAAGGAATGTTGAGAAATTCCCAGACTGCAGAAATGTCTTAACTCAGAAGACAGTCTCTTATACTGTAGCATAGGTGCAATGTGGTGAATGAAATACTGCCAGTTGACCAAAAAAAACATGGAGAAGAGACGTTCAGTTAATCTATAATCCACAAAGGTCTGTGGGAACAGCAAACCGTACTGGGAAACTCCCGTCTTTCCTGTCTTTGTGGTATAAAGCTTCGATGGTAATGATGTCCTCAAAAAATGCCAAAATCTGATCAGTTTCTTGTTCAATTGCTCTCCTGTTGCTCATAATGATATCCAAGGTGTTTGCTTCTTCACACAATTTGGTATTTACTCAACTATTCAATATTTTCATCTGTTGCTTACATGCCATGGTGATCACAACCAGTAAAAACATTAGATAACGGTGGGTTTCAATGATTGTGCTCTTGGAAAACTTTAAAAATATATACATTGTATAAAGAACAGTTTTCACTGACTTTGCTTTCTGAGGCATACATGTACATGTACATATATACGTCATGATGTCTGATGAAAAATCATACTGTATCGCAATGTTGACATAAGTTGTTAGTGGTGTGAATGTAGCACAGTTATACAAATTGTTTTAAGGGAGGGAGGGGGTCATCCCATCCGGAGCTGTGCAACTTTCTTGTTGACAAACATTTCCTCTTCTCAGAAGTTGGCAGTGAATGTCGAGCAACTGAGAAGCAAATTCATGTACTGTAGCTTCCCAATCACTGCAAAACTTTGCCAAATAAACTGTGGTTGCGTCCGTTTGTTTTTGTGAAGCTGCTTTGGCTGTTCATTAGTTGCAGGAAAGCTGCCATTTGAACATTTTGACATGCACAACATGGCGACAGACGTGCCATATATGTCCCACACGCACATCCGCAAACGGGACGACCCCTACATTTAACCCTTTCAGTATGATTGTTTTACTAAAATCTATTATTCCTTATTTTTTAATTCATCCACAACAGCTGTAGAAGCAGCCAAGAAAAGGCAAGAAGTCAAGCAGAAGCAAAAACTAGCGAATTCACAGTCTAAAGGAGACAGAAAACCAGACTCCAAAAAACATGCTAGGACTAAACCTCCTCAGCCAGAAAAAGGCAAGGAGATTACTGACAGAAAGAATGGGCAAACAGGTGCTTACAAAAACAAGGATCATGAAAAAAGACACAAACATTTCATGGAAAAAGTGCAAGACATTGGACATAAGGTGAAAGAAAAAGAGACGAGAAAGGAAATACGTGGTCCAAAACAGACATCAAAGAGCTCCATGAAGAAACCACCACCGGGTGGCGGACCCCTAGACTTCAATAAACTGATGGAGCTAGCTGCTAAAAAGCAGCATGAACCGAAACAGTCTGCGAAACCAAACAGAGATGATGTGACATCTCGTAGCGAGGCAAGCAGAAATAGACCACAGGGTCAACACAGGGAACCCGCAATGCACCACAGGGAAGCACAGAAAAACAAACAAGAGACGTCCAGAACGCACACTGGAAAACGGAAAGCCAACGATCGTGGGAGCGTCCCAATGAATGACGCTCCATCTGGGAAAAAGCCGAGGTTGAATGGAGTGAGCATGAACAATGCCAAACCTGTTACAAAGAACGGCAGTGGTGTTCATCCACAACAAAAACACAGGACGGAAACACTGAGCAAATCTAACAAGGCTGGGGCCAAAGAGGGTCAATATGGTTTGGGGAAGAAATCAGGCCCCAGCTCAGTGGTGGACAAACAGCGCCCTCAACAGGCTCCAAGTGCCAGTGTTAATTCTAGAACTTTGAAGGTGGGGCAGCCTAGCACAAGACATAGACCACCACCTCCCCCACCATACGGTAGAGATATGACAAACTCAGGACCTTTCAAAAGACCTCCAGGTATTTAATTATTGTGAACTCCGTTTTAGCTCATGAATTTATGACTTTTTTTTCTGTAAATAACATGTTTACCAAAATTTCAATGGATACAATTTCTTTCTGTATCCATTCCATCTGCTATCAAAGCTGTAACCATGTCTTATTTTACTGGCTTTAATGCTTAGATAGAAGGCCAGTAGCTATAAATTTTTCTCACGATTTTGTTTTTAATGTCAACTACAGGTTCTTGTTCCAAAACCATGTTGAGATGTACAACGCTGAGCTTGTCAACGCAACCTGTGTAGAATGCATTTTTATTTCTGACAAATGAATTCTGGTTTGGGCAAGAATGTAAACATTGACTGTGCATGATTTCACAGTGATTTGTGTTAAACTGTTGGCAATACGGGAACTCAACATACTGTCTGAACTGAGGAGTTGCCAACACTGTCAGGGGTGATTATCGTCTGCATGGTAATATATGTTAGTGTTTTTGTTAAGGGCAGAAAGCAGGTAAATGTTACCGGGGTTCCCCAGTCATTGTACCGGGAACCCCCAGTCATTGTACCGGGGTTCCCCTTGTTATATCAATGTAATCAAATAGGGGGACAGCAGCAGTGTTACCAGGGTTCTGAAATCATTTACCAATATTCCCCAACCTTAGCAAAAAACACTATGTCAATAACAAAGAAATCAACTCCGGAAAAATTGAAGCATTTTCTCAGAAGGGAAGTCACGAGTGGTCGAAAACACCCCATATCCACACACATTGCATTTAGAACACATCACAATCAAATGCAAGGGTTGTTTGTGTGGATCAGATCTGGTGGCTGTGTTTTAACTATACCTGACCTACTTCCAGACAATGTTTCAACTTTCCGAGAGTTGGTTTCTCTGTGACTGACTGACAGTTACACCTGATAACTACTCAATTTAGACAGTATGTCCAGTTCCCATGTCACCACTGGTTCAACGCAAACCACTGTACACATATAGACAGTCTTGTCAAGCTAGCTAGATGGTGTTTCAACATGCTGTGGGGAATAGAACAATTTTGGGTTGACGTACAAGACATGGAAAAACAGAGATAGAGGAAAATCATCAAACATTCAGTTTCTGGCCCTTTTTATTTTCTAACGTCTGAAATTACAGAAAGGTATACAGAATTTAGTTCATTGAATTTGACACCCACCAAACTACAGTATCATAATCCACTCATAAACCTTCAGTAGCAATAACATTTGATACGTCATTGGATTGGTGTATTTACACCAGTACATGTATTTATGTATGATTATCCAGTGGGTGACTGTTCTCAGCCAAAGATGGTTACATGTCTTTTGATTTGCTGTAGAGTCAATATTTCATCGGATCATCTATTCCTTTCTGTATTTCAGCGAGACCACCTGCTAATGTCAAACTCAAAAGACGTCAGTTGGACAGTGAAAGTGAAGAAGACGAAGATGATGGTTTTATTGATGATACGCCGTTAGACGACAATGTTGATGTGTCAGGTTTTATAAAGGAAATCTTTGGTTATGATAAATCAAAGTAAGTTGAAACAAACTAAACTAATTTTTTATTAAGAATAACTTTTTCAATGGCAATAGTACATATGTTGTTTGCTGTTGTGTAACTAATAACCAATTTGTTAGCTAGATTCATTTGCTGGTAGGTCAAATTGAAAAAAAACAAGCCTAACATACACAGTATAACACATTTTGACAGCCACAACCACTTTTTGAATGCCCCTTTTACATGCACAAGCTGGCACAAGTTAAAGGCAGTATGTGCCTTTCAATACAGTTCAATCATACGAAAGTGCCTATTTGATTTTAATGTTCTGGTAAGACACTTCTAGTGAATATTGATTCTTTGAGCTTGAAATATCTTTGAGCTGCAAATAAATTTCTTAATTTAAATGTATTGTGTTTATAGTAGCTTATCAGTGAAATTTACTGTTTGGACATAGACCATAAAGAAACAAGGGTCTATGGTTTAGACTCATAAAATTTGCCAAAGTTGCCAATGTAGATTATTTCAGGAAATCATTGTATTTGCATCTCACATGTGTGCTGTCCCTTTTTTTCTAGGTACGGCTATGAGAGTGACTACGCCCTTCGCAGTATGGATGCTTCTTACAGTCAGATTGCCAAGGAAGAAGCCAGAAGGTACAGTGGATTTCAAAGAGTGTCTTGAGTTTTAAAATGGAAAAAAAAGACCATTTTAAGAAGACTAGGATCAGATAGGATGCAACTGACACTGCCAATATCTGTTATTGCGTCTTTTCGAACTGCCAATATCTTTTATTGCGTCTTTTCGATAGTTTGAGAACACACAGTAGAGATTGAGATTAGCTTTCTAGAAGGAAGTCAACAGGTTCGCCGCAGTGTGGGACAAATTTATCATAGAGCTGTACTAAATGTACGTGCATCAACCATCATGTCACCCTATGAATAGAACTCTGTCTATGGAAGAAAGGTGCTTATAGGGCTGTCCTGTTGTTGATACTGTCAGTAATGTTGTTCATAGAATTGTTGCTCATCACGAGCCACAGGCCTGCCCAGTGCGGGACACCTTTTACCATAGAGCTGACAAACCTGCATCAACCATCAAGCCACCAACTGATTAGAGTTCTGTCTAGCCAACAATTATGCTTGTAAGGCTGTCCTATCATTTGATAATTACAATCATATTGTTCATAGAATAATTTGTCCTTAGGAGACACAGAAGTCTAATATTGTTGATCTAGTGGCATCAAGCTACATTGTACATGTAGCTCTGCCACAGCTTGACTGGCACTGTGCTAGTTTTAGACTTTCCTAGGGAATCTATGAGCTACATATAACCTGAGTAGAATACTACTGTTAGTCTGTAGTGCAAGTAAATAATCGAAATACCATCACATTTCTGTTTTTCATTTATATACTGCATCAGTACCCACCAAGAAATTGACCTTTGAACTCCAGTAGCATACCTGTATCTGGGATAACTTCACTTTGTTAAAACACCATCATTACAAGCAATGATTCATATTTGTAGGCTTGTGATACCAAGAGTGAAATATTTCTTTCTCTTTGTCCATCCACAGTGCCAGAATTGCAATGATGGAAGACATGGAAGAGCTGAGGAAGGAAAAGGAAGAGATGAAACGTCGTGCCATGAAAAAAGCCAAAAAGTAGAAAATAGTGTCTGGTATTTTCTGCCGTGCAATATAATTCTCCAATTTTCAACACTGAAAATTTTCTCCAATTTTCAGAAGTAAAAATTTTTGTTTCATGATTGATAAAATCATTATCTTTTACCATTTTCATGATATTTATTGTTTAATATGAATAGTGTTGCTCACACTGAAATAATTTTGATGTGTGCTTTGACAGGGCTCTGCTGTCACAGTTTGGGTGACTAGAATTGTCATTATCTTGACAGTAACTGTAAAGACAGTATACTTGTATGTGCAGTGAGTCATCATTCAACGTGCACAAAGTCATCACTTGGCGTGCACTTTATCAGCATTTGTTGTGCAGCTGAGTTGGTCATCATTTGATGTGCTGTCAGTGGACATCATTTGATTGGCAGTGGGTCATCACTTGATGTGCATGTAGCCATCACTTGGTGTGCAATATGTCATCATTTGTTGTGCTATTTATGAAGGTCATTTGATGGGCACTTGGTGGTCACTTGATATGAAGGTTAGTGATCACTTGTGTGCAGTTTGTCATCATTTGATGTGCAATTACGGTAAATTGGCCATCATTTGATGTGCTCTCCATGAAGGTCATTTGAGGGCAGTGAGTCATCAATTGATGTGCAGGTAGTCATCACTTGGTGTGTAATTTGTCATCATTTGATGTGCAATTTGTCATCATTTGTTGTGCACCCTGTAATTGCTCACTTACCAAACGACAGCTGTGCTCTTACAATGCACCATTCATATTCCAATTGTAAGACATATTTGAAAACATTGAAATTCATTTAGGAAAAAAACAATCTGTCATTGGATAGAGAAATATCTACAAATTTTCTGGTGCTATCAGAGTCCAGAGAAGATTATCAAGGATATCTTTTGTCGAATCAACTTATTCTCTGTTTATCTTGGGCCTTATTTACTATGAAACCACGCCCCCTTTACTTAGATTCTGGGGTTGAGCTATTACATTTTATTTTATGTAAAGTTGAGTGAGTAATGCATGCCAGAAAAGGTACAAGTGTTTCATTAATGTTCGTTATGTAAGTCACATGTAGTAGGGATTACACTTTTAGACACAAGATACAGGATTTCCTTCAAGGCTTAAAAGATACAATCAAGTTGATGACATCAAATATTTTTTATACTTTGTCGAAGCTAAGGTAATTTCCAAGAATTGAGTGGTAGCAAACCACAGGCAGTTTTAAGGTAGAACGCACCTCGGGGACAGACATTCGGACTCTCAAACTTTTACAACTCTCTTCTGATATACCACATGTGGGGGTTCATTTTAAAGCTCTTGGTGAAAGAAAACTTTTCACTGGCTTAGTTTTTGAAATTCGAAAATTTTTATTTCTCTATAGAGTTAACACAGGGATGGCGGCCATTTTGAATTTCTAATATCGGTAAATCTTGGGTAATTTGTTTCTCTAGTACCAAAATTTGCACGGTGACCCCTACTTTTATTCTTGATTTTGAAAGAGAATGATTGAAAGATTCCTTGAGGAAAGTTAGAGCAAAAGTTTAAGTCTTTCACTTTCGAGGTGCATAGTACCTTAAGGTAGAATGCGCCTCGGGGACAGACATTCAGACTCTCCAATTTTACAATTCTTGTCTGATCTAGCACTTGTTGGAACTCGTTTTAAAGCTTTTGGAATAAGAAAAGTTTCTACCCTCTTAGTTTTTTTCGAAAATCAATACTTTTATTTTGCCTGTCAGAGTTAACAAAGTAATGGCTGCCATTTTGAATTTCAAATATGTTTATGTCATGTAATTTGTTTGTTTAGGTGCATACTACCTTAAGAAAGCGCAGAGACATAGAAGTGCCTTCTCACATATCAAAATATTATACCCTACATACATTGTACCAGTATATAACACGTAGTATATTGATTATTGGTATGATCTGTTGGACTTCTGTAGGGGTTTGTTGGTTTGTTATTCCTCTCCTAAATTTCTCTAATACATGCAATGCTAGTGTGGTTCACAGCAACAAAGTCAATACTCCAGGCATTCCTTGTGGGGATATTTTGATTACCACCATTGCAATGCCTTACATTTCACAATATTTCCCATGACAGTGGAAACTTTGTTCCTAATATACATCATCCTGTCTTTGTTTCATTAGTTTAAGGTAGGATGCACCTCGGGAACAGAAATCCAGACTCTAAAATTCCTACAATTCTTTTCTGATCTCCCACATGTGGGGGCTCATTTTTAATAAGGCTCTTGGAGAAAGAGAAATTCCCCTTACCCCTTTTTTCCAAAAATCCAATTTAAAATTTTTCCAATAGCTTGACACAGGGATGGTGGCCATTATGAATTTCAAATATCGCCAAATTTTAGGAAATTTGTTTCTCTACTTCCAAACTTTGGTGAGTCGGGACCCCTGATTTTTATTGTTGATTTGATTTGATTTGATAAGAGAATGGTTGAAAGTTTCATGTAGGAAACTTTGAGCAAAAGTTTCAAGTTTGAGTATCAAGTCTCACTTTCAAGGTGCATACTACCTTAATAATGATTAGGGCATTAGTTAGTTATGTAGATAAGATTGCACTGGCATTCTCAGTTTATATTTGAGTAAAGAATTCAGAGTTTGAAAAATGGCAAACTGAAATGATTTAAGATTTCTATTTTTTTCAACCTACAAATAACTGCTCATGGGATGGATTTGCTATGTTGGTATGATTCTCCAGCAAAAACATCTTATCTCTGTGTAAAACTGGGAAGAAATTCTCAAAAGATTGCTACAGTTGAACGTGTCTAAAGCGAATCGTGTCTAAACTGGAAACCTGTCTAAACTGAACCCTTTTCCCAGTCCCATTTCAATAGAACTCTATGTAAAAAGGACCTCTATAAACCAAACACCTCTCCAAACAGAACAATTTTCCCAGTCCCTGAATGGTTCAGCTTAGACAGGTTTTACTGTACTTACACCCTCGATATAGATTTTGCATCAGTTGTAAATTGACCAAACACTATAGCAATTAGCTGCCATGAAAATTTGATGGTTTTCAACAGTCACCTATATTAATTGTAGATTTTAGAAAACTTATGATAGTTCCGTAGTTTCATTTCTAGAAGTACATGCAAGTAATCATCTGTCAAAGTAATGTATCAAGTATTACTAATACTTTGAATCATTCTCTTGGTCATTCTTTTTCAATCACCAATTCTTTTGGCTGAGATATTGGGAGGAAAGTTTTCAATGACTTTCTGAAGAATATTTTGCAAATATTCATGCAGCACCAGCAGGTCCATACAAATTAGGTACATTACTGTTGAATTCTTACAGAGTGACTCCATGTTTGTTAGGAATGAAGCAGACTTCTGATAAGGCCACAAAAACAGAGAAATATTGTATTTTTCACCCTTGCTCATGTCAGTTTCAACCATCTGAGGTGACTACTATTTTCAATGCTCTGAAATTTTGATTGAAAATAAATGCCTGATCTTGAATTGTTTATTCCATGATAAGATTAAATCAATTAAAGTTGTACAAAACTTTTATTATTGTTATCAAAGTTTCCAGACTGTACAATATATGAAGCATTTTGCTGTACAACAGAATCACTGCTGCATGGAAATTCTTATTTCATGGTTTTCATGCCATTATTTGGTCTTCACAGTGATAAACCCTGCAAAAACCATTCTCCACGAGTGAAGATTAGCATTCTAAATCGTTGGATATAAACAAAAAGGAATTCCCTGGGGGAACCTTTGGCTATGTACTCTATATTATGAATGCTAATGAACTCCCTAGGTCAGCGGCTATCATTTGAAACCCTGTATTAGTCTTCACTCTCTACCACATTTCCTCACCCATTGAGACATCAATCCTGTTTGCTAAATGCTCTGTGGTGCACATAAGCTATATTATATCCAACAATAAACCATTTTGCCTGATTTGAAAAAAAAACTCTCCCCATATACCGGTACATGTATACCTCATCAGCCTGGAAATATACATCGACATAACAATGTAGTGTAATATTGACAAGGGGTGTTTGGTCAGTAGATTTTCAATACCTTACAAACATACTTTGCTATGGGTTCTCTTGTTAATATGTTCACTGGGCCAAAATATGTAAATTCTTTATTTTGTGTCAGTGCAGGCATAGCTTTTTTGAGTTTTCAAGAGAAAACTAACTTTTCTTGCAGAATTTTCCAATGTTGACAAAAAATGCTGTAACTTTACATTGTAATAAAACATATCCTGATAGCAGTCATGTTACAACAATGATGTAGGGACAAAAAACTCTCTCTCCTCTAGAAGCATATAGTCACAGGAATGAGCAGCTTGTATGAGAAAACTGTCAAATAATGGCATATTGATTTTGTGGCGAGTTGTTTTCTTAAAGTGGGTTTTTTAGCACCATACCCAACTAATTTTCAGAATTTTGATTCGATATAAGAGACAGAATTTACTCACTCTGAATTTATTGCTGTATAGAGAACTAGACTAGAATATTGTACTGTGTTACTGGCCTCATTTAGTAGAAAGTATGTACATTTATCCAAACAGTGCTTTTAAAAGCCTAGCAAAACAATTTTCTGTTGAGCTCATACATGGCACACTGACAAGTATAAAGCAGGTGATTTTCTGATGACTTAGATTGAGGGAAGTCAAATTCTTGATTGTGCCGTTAAAGAAATGTTCAATTGTTTTAGTATTTAGGTGGCAGTAAGTTAAAAATTTATCATTTTAGTGCACACAAACTGAAAAATTGAGATTTCAGATAGGGGCCATTTGCCAGGTCTTCTTTTTTCAGATTAGGAAGAGAATGGTTACAGTTCAGCTCTAAGTCAAGTGATATTATTTCCAGTTCTTGGTAGCTACCCAGTATTATTCCGTACGCTGGAAAGCATTAAATGAGAAATTTACCAAATGCTGTGTTGTTTATAGTCTTCATCAGCCCAGCACAATCAGCATCACACATGAGCAGCCGCCATCTTCACCATGCCACAGAAAGTACACTGAACCCACTGGCAAATACAATTGTTATCCCAGTACTTCTAAAAAGTGCTATACTATATGCAAGAAAATGGATGAGGGAGATCGTCTGAGTATTTATCTATATTCTGTAGCAAAAATCCCAAGCAGCAGTTATCAACTGAAATTAATTTATTATATGTGGAAATACCTGGTGATAGCATTCCGACTGCAAACTGACAATGGTGGGTTATTGATAATATCTGATGAAATCAATAGCTTGTTGTTGTTTTAAGCAACGCTTCCACTGTTCTAGATTGTAGGTGAAACTTGTCAGAGATATCAGATGTCGACTCAATGAATGCAGCTACTTACATCCATGTCTCATACACTTTTAAAAAAAATTGTCTCAAACTAAGATTTCTTATCTGATGATGTTTTTATTTAAATTTCAAGGGAACAAATATACACCCGATATTTAAACTTAAGTGTTGTTTTTTTCCACTGTGCCAATTACACTTTGCTTCCATGGATTAAATTTGCTGTGACTGTTAATGCAACAGTTGGTTTCATGAAATTTAAAGATCATGGAACTTCTCGTTTGCTGATCTAGAAGTACTAGTACTCTCTACACAGTCCTAATGAAGGCAGATAATTACTGTAACGATACTTTGCCACACTGAGAATAAATCCACTTATCTTCGTATGTGTTGTATTTGCATATTTCATAATTGATTCTAACCTAAAGGTCCCCTGACAAAAATCCTGGAGCGCCAGTGTCACAGGCATATTGCAGTTCAGAATGCTGACAGAATAGCGCCCCCAGTGTCGTATATGATCTCGTGGCAATACGTGTTGCTCATGTATCTCAGACAAATGCGCATGGCAAATAGAAGAGGACTTAATGTGATTACCCTCGGGGTGGCGGCACTGCCATAGGTACACTATACACATAGTTTAGTAATGCGGTTTTGAATTGATCCTCGCTTTTTTGTCATTCGGTAAACCTACCAACAAAAAGATGTTGACAAATTGTGGCCTTTTGAGCCCTGTTTTTTGCCTCGAACACGATTTTGGCCCACTTATTTTCTAGAAGAAAAATATAGAGTTTTTATGCTAGTAATGAGGCCAACATATAAACTTTTAGCTCCCTATTTGACGGAAAAGTGTAGTTTGTGCTTTATAGATGAGTGCCCCTGAAGAATAACAAGAAAATAATCTTGTCAAACACTGCAATATTTCTATTTGACCCCGCTGCTTCTTCGGGGCAGCAACCGTTGGATCTCGGGACTGGGCTGCCAAAGTTGAAGATAAAACCTGAAAAGCAAAAATTAGAATTGTAGTCACACTTCTTTGTGAAAAAATATATCCACTTTGGTACAACCTGAAAACAGTGTACACAGCGAAAGTATGTATGATCATCTGCCAACTGGACTTTGCAAATAATACATTACAGCAAAAAACAGGATGGTTGGACAGTCTCATATACATTACGTTTACTTTTTTGTACGTCTCACACAAGTTTGTAGATACATTGTAGATAAAAAGAACCGACTCATTTGAGTGAAATACTATCATGTAACTCTCCACTCCACTGTTTATCTTTGTGTGTCTAGACAGATTGGCATCAGTACGTATACATTGTATTATGGTTTTGTTTAGCCAGAGTGCTGTCCTAATTAACTTCGGTCTCTACTATCAACTCGATAACTAATTTAGCAATTCCCTTGTGTGTTCAGTCCAGACACTCAAATGACTCTGTTCTTTTTATCTACAATGTTATCTACAAAACTTGTGTGCCACGTACAAAAAAGTAAACGTAATGTATATGAGACTGTTCAACCATCCTGTTTTTTGCTTTAATCTCGTTTTTATAATAAATTATCATGTGTTAAACATTGTTTCATTATACAAGCCTTACCTGTGTCGGATGTATGCGTATTACTTTACCCTCGCTATCTCTGTATAGTATTTCAAAGAAAACAGTTTATATATGCTGATTACCCTCCCCAATCCCTTCGTTAGCTTTTTTTCTACCGATCACCATGCAACGCCACTGACTATCGCCCTGACCAACTCGTTAGCAGTTCATAAGGTTCGTATAGATAAATGTAATATCGGTGAATCCGCGTGGGTTAGCCTAGATCACCTGCAGTTTGGCCATGGGACTATTGAATCGGTTGTATATGTGAGCGGTTTTGCCCTGAGGGGGACTGCATCTGGCCACCTCAAAGCCAAATCGGTTGTTCCCTGCTGTCAGAGACGCAGACAGCAACGAACAAGAAACGAGTGATCTTCCCTGGGGGTTAATCAGAAAATGTCTCCAGATTTTTTGTTTATGAGGGCCGCATAATAATATCTCATTACTTACACTGTCAATAAGAATGCTTGTAATGAGCGTCATGGAGGCATTGAACAATAAATTGCTGGAGACCTCGAAGCTATGAAGCTCAGCCGTCAGTACAGTATGTTCGCGCCTCAAAATTTAATGACTTAAAACTTTTTCTCAAACTTTCCGTGAGAAAACTCTACAGGTACAGGGGCAGGATTTTTATCAGTTTTCTCTCTGAGCAAATTGACTAATCGTGCACAACTTTCAAAGGAGAACAAAAGACAAAAATATCATAACAGTCAATGTCAACAACCACAACGACCCATTTCGAAAATCAAAATCAAAATCATGGATCACCGTGCGCAATTTGGCAATACAGAAAGACATTATCCAATATTTTGAAAATCAAAGTTTTGAGCAAAAATTAAATTTTCGCTTTCGCAACATAAGCCGAGTGAAACATTCTGTACTTTACAGGCA
The DNA here is from genome assembly GCF_041260155.1 of Ptychodera flava. Taxonomy (NCBI): domain Eukaryota; kingdom Metazoa; phylum Hemichordata; class Enteropneusta; family Ptychoderidae; genus Ptychodera; species Ptychodera flava. The sequence continues at coordinate 19,960,300 of NC_091928.1, read as the reverse complement.
ATAATAGTCCAAATAAGTGATAGACAAAAGCCTATTGCAAAAGTTTAAATAGTCCGAATTATTTATCCCAGAGGCGTATTCCACCTTTAATTGTAGACAAAGATGAATTACAAAGAGAAATAAGTGTTCATAAAGACAAGTACAGTTATGTTTTCTAATGAATTCGATTTGAATGAATTCGCCTTCAAAGGAATACGAATTGAATGTCAATATTCGTTTACAAAATTTGAATTGTTCCGTTTGATATGGCAAGAAAAATGCCGCAATACACGTCATTATCAGAAACTGAACACCATAATATTATACCTGTATGCACAGGGGCTCATAAGTGCCTATTTAAGTCAATATTACAGCGTTTTTCTTTCTTTTTCAATATTACAAATAAAGCTGAAGAGCACAACGTTTGTGTAGCTGTCTTTTGTGTAGCTTGTATTGGCATGTATAGTGCGCCCTCAATGGGGAATGTGATCCTATGTAAATACGACCTTTAGTTCCGTGACCTCGAGCCAATTCCTCTGGTCATGCCTTCTGGACACGTGTACAGACGTCGCTGTGTTTAATAAGCATAGCGAGGGCAGGGCAGGAAGTAGGCATGGCTAGAGCCGGCCTAGAGGTCACGGAACTAAAGGTCACATTTACGAGGACGCACTATACATGCCAATACACGCTACACAAAAGACAGCTACACAAGTGTTGTGCTCTTCAGCTGGATTATTTGTAACATTGAAAAAGAAAGAAAAACGCTGTAATATTGACTTAAATAGACACTTATGAGGCCCTGTGCTGTATGCGAAAGAAAATGGTAGTAACTGACATCACCTGTCAAGTTTATTCTTATTGTTGTACTGAGAATTTGTGTTTTACTTATTCTCTTTTTGGTTGTCAAGGTCGCAAAATGTCGAACTATCATGGGATTGTTAGGGAGGCTTTTGGAAATAAATATTCACTTGGGGAGACTGATATTGTGGTGTTTCCAACGTAAGGGGTGGACCATTTGATATCCTGGGGGGGGGGGGGGGGCTTGGAAGATTGGTGGAGAGCCATTATTTTTTTTCCCACGTGCTTCACCATGAATTATTTTTTTCTACAGGGCATATGCTGGCAACTTTATTTTCACTTTCCTTCTTCGAGATATATTTTTTTTTACCAACTTTCGGTGCAATGTTTGTTTGCTTGGTTTTCACACCCAGTAACAAGATGCTGTTCTATCGCACACAGACTATATTCAAGAAACTAAATAAAGATATGTAAATACATGTACATTTTTGATTCACTTTACAAAAACATATTTGTAAAATCATGTACATTTATGGCATTTACTTGTCAGTGTTGTCCTTACATTGAAAGTAGCCGGGTAATTTAAGAAAGTAGACGGGTGGACTGCGAGGGAGCGAAGCGTATGGTGGCGAGTGAGCGTAGCGAACGAGGAGGGGGGGGGAGAGTGAGGCGAAAAATGAATTTTGGAGTGGAAATGTTTTCTCTGGTGGCATCTGAGGTGACATTTATAGACTGAAACAGTACTTTTGTTGTGTGTCTTAGACGTGGCTCACATACAACAAAACAAACAAACATGATTTTGTTTTGTTTGTATTATTTATGACACACTTATGGTTTTATTTGCAGTCAACATTTAATCTTAAATCACCTGCTGTCTGCTCATTTCATTGCTCATTTCCCATTCTTCATTACCACATAGTAGTTTCCCCAAAACCATCAAACTCATTCAATTCTAATCAAAACACATTCGCTTTTGTTAAGAGAAACTTTGGTAAGATAATTCACTATAACAGTGTTCTCATTTACGAATAAAACATGCGTATATAGAAAACTCATAACAATGAAAAAATGTGTAGAGAGTCGATACAATGCGTAATAATATTACGCATTGGATTGAGTCTCTACGCATTTTTTCATTGTTATGAGTTTTCTATACGCAAACGATAATAGTAAAATGTTTGCAGGCTGTCTCTCTTCTTGTGGTATTTTGACAAAATCCATACATTCAGATTTACACATTTCTGGAAAACACTGGTGAGCAATTTCAATTTCAGCATACTTCCTCTAATCAGAAGGTCATGTATACTGTACAATTGTTCATATTCAGTTATTGTTCCTCAAGCTTGAAATGGTTTATGCTTTATAAAACTCCAGAGCGACTGCTTGATTTTTATTGATGCTGCAGTGTGCATCGAACAATTGCCAAGATTTTTTTTTTCCGAGTCGCAATGGTCCATAATTGTTTTCTCATCAGCCACTTAAAGCCAGATTTTTTTTCGAGCAACTCCACCTGGCATCTTTTTTTCCCCAAATCTTCCAAGCCCCCCCCCCCAGGATATCAAATGGTCCACCCCTAATAATATAATCCTTTTGCAGACAGCTGCCCATAGGGAACTGGAATAACATCATCATAAGTTGATATGACAATTTCGTGTTTGCGCACATCAAAAGAGGGCTTACCGTATACGTACAAGAAGAGCCGCTGTCATTTTGCGATGGAGTCGAGACATATCGGCATTAGAAACCTAACCATTCTTGTGGTCTGTGCTAGTTTTGTACTACTTTACGTCATTTTCGACAACGTGGGTCTGGGAAGCATTTAAAACAGTTGTCCGTCGGAAAAGGAACCAGCATTTGCCTGAAGCAAAACGATTCTTCGTTCAGCCACGTTACAGCAAAACGTACCAGCAACATAAATTCCTTCTATGGACGCCTGAACGTTGAAGATTACCTGCAGATTCGGTCTAACAACTCTTGCTACAGTTTGACGGATCAGGTGAGTCCCTTTTCATTCAGAAAAGCTACACTTCTGCCAGACGTGGAGAGGAAACTTAGGGGCTGCCGAAAGCGACTTCCAGAATTTGTCATCATTGGAGCAAAGAAATGCGGAACGGGTGCGTTGAGTTATTTCTTGAACATACATCCGGACATTGCCTGGACAGTGGAGAGATCCACTTCTTTGACGCAAACTACGACCAGGGATTGTCCTGGTACACACAACGTATGCCATACACAACAGCCAAGCAGCTCGTATTTGAGAAAACACCGAATATTTTTTTTTTCCGCACGACGTGCCCAGGAAAATGTACACTGATCTGTCTCCGACGGTCAAAATCGTTCTTATTCTTTGCGACCCTACTCACCGAGCTGTATCCGATTTTTTTCACGAACGTCACACACGTTCGTCCACTAAGGGAATCGAAGCCTCAAGAATTCCAAATCACTACTTCCTGGCTACGATTTTGCAGAGTCGGTCATTGAAAAATCCGGGAATTTAAACTACTACAACGAATAATCGACACTGGAATATACATTAAGCACATACTGCGATGGTTAGAGTATTTTCCACCGAGTCAGATACATGCTGTCGACGCAGGGTTGTTCAAATCTGATATCGTCTCAGAAATGCAACGACTGGAGAAGTTTTTGAAGATTCCAGCTTACTTAATGCAAGCCACTTCCACTTCAACCCAGAGAGCAAAGTCTATTGTCTCACGTTCCCAATCAAAACGTGTCCATCTGCAGTACATGGCGGGACTTCGAGAACCGTCGATGAGCAGGTATTGCGAGTGCTACGGGAATTCTACAGACCCTACAACCGACATCTGTCAAAGTTACTCAACAGGGACTTCACATGGAATAAAGAAACTTAGCGATGATATATTAAAAGTGCGTCCAGGATACCGACGTAATATTTGCTGCGATATACATCGTAAATATGAATTTCAGACACATTTTTTGTGGAAAAAATTATTTTGCAGCTCTTCAGGGTGGACGGGTTTGTTTTTTTTAATACATCGAAAGAACCAGTGCTGGATATCGTCGCAGTTTTAAATTAATGGGGCGAATTGACATGGGTCTTAACATAACGAAAGATATTCTTAACAAGCTCTGCCATAATGGCCGCTATTCCAGCAGTTCCGGTAGTAATAGCCGTAACTCCTGTACCATGTGTTGATATTGATGTAATACAAGAAAAACAAGAGTAGCAAAGAAGCAGTTCTTGTCATACACACTACTACATTCAATATAAACAATTGCTTACAAAAATACAAGAAAGAGCCACAGCAGTCGTCGCCTCAGACCTTATCAAAGTCATATTTCATCAGGCTCTAGAAATACATATATATAATATATATATATATATATATTATATATATATATATATATATATATATATATATATATATATATTTTATTGTAGAGTGTATCAAGAGGTCATCAATTGTTATTGTGAATAAAAGCCACTACGTCTCAGAAGCAGAGAAAATTCTCAACAATCCAAAGCATTGCAAGTAACTCCATTCAGAGCCAACTGATAGAATAAACAAAGTCATTAGAGTAGCAATCGAGGAAGAATATAAAGAAGGTAACATATGCAAAGATACTAGGGATTATCTTATATGTACGAATCAAAATCCAGGGAAGTTCTATATGCTGCCAAAAATACACAAACCCGACATCCCACTCAGACCTATACTTTCTACCATTAATCATCCCACTCAAAATTTCTGAATATGTTGACCATTATCTACAACCACTTGTTTCACTCTACCCTCATACATTAAAGACACAACCCACTTCCTTCAACGTATTCAAAACCTCGGGCAAGTACCTAAGGACGTATTCTCGCCACCTTTGACGTCACTTCCTCTACACCAACATTCCCATAGATGAGGGTATTGCAGCATGTCAAAAAGCACTTGACAAACGCACAGAACAGGTTCCACCCACAAAAACAATAATCAGGTTCCTCAAACTCATTCTCCACAACAATAACTTCACTTTCAATAACTCACACTTTCTACAGGTGTTCGGCACAGCGATGGGCCAAAAGATGGCCCCTAGCTATGCTAATATTTTTATGGGCGAACTGGAAATGCAAATCTATACAAAATGCCACAACACCACTTGATTGGGCCAGATTTAAGATGATATTAACTCCATCTGGGCACATGATATTTCCATAGTCAATGCATTCCATCAATTCATTAACACTATATACACCCTACAATAGAATTCACCTATGACGCTCCCACAAACTTCCGTCCCTTTCTTGACATCTCGCAACACTTAGATAAAGAGGGTAACATAGAAACAGATTGTACAAAAAACCAAAGACACTAATCACATTTAGCATTCACGTCATCACATCCCAGACACACAAATCTAGGCATACCTTCTGGATTAGCCATCTGCATATGTAGAATATGCTCCAGGCATGACTGGAGGGACACCCGCTTAAAGGAATTGACAACATCATTAATCAAGCGGGGATACCCAGAAAGCTTGGTTATAGACAAAATAAATCGGGGCAAATCAATTCCCAGAAACACCCTTCTAAATACAAAATAAACCACAGCAAACACGTATACCATTTGTAGTTACCTTTAACCCAAGGCAACCCAAACATCAAACAGATCGTTAACACTCATTTCAATATATTACAAAAATCACCCCATTGTAAAAGTGCGATCGCGGAAACTTCTACATCATAGCATACCGCCGTAGTAGAAACCTGCGAGATCTACTGGTTCACACTGAGCTACAACAGTCCGATTAACCTTCAGGTTTTAACAAATGTGGCTCAACCAGGGGCTGCAACATCTGCAAACATTCGACAAATGCCACCAGTTTTCATAGCCACTCAAACAACACAGTTCCCACCATTACACAAAACATTACATGCAAATCTAAAAACATAATATATCTCATAACCTGCCACAGATGCAAAAACCGTACGTAGGAAAGACTAAAGCAGAGTTTCGACTAAGATTCAATACCCATCGCACTGGTATCTTCAGTTTATTTTGGAGTAAAATTCTGAGTTTGAAAAATGGCAAACTGAAATAATTTAAGATTTGTATGTTTTCAACATACAAATAACTGCTCATGGTATGGATGTGTCATGTTGGTTGGATTCTCCAGCAAAAATATCTCTGTGTAAAACCGGGAAGAAATTCTCAAAAGATTTCTACTTTCACCCTTGATATAGAACTCGAATCAGTTGTAAAAGACCAAACATTATAGCAATTTAAACTGCCATGAAAATTTGATGGTTTTCAATAGTCAGCTGCATAAGTTATGGATTTTAGAAACTTGTGATAGCAGTTTCATTTCTAGAAGTACATTTCAACTTTGGAGAAGCGATCATTTGTCAAAGTAAAGTAAAGTATCAAGTGTTACTTTTAATCATTCTCTTGGTCATTTTTTCTATCGCCAAATTCTGTTGGCTTGGGTATGGAGGGGAGGTTTTCAATGACTTTCTGAAGAATATTTTGTAAATATTCAGGCAGCACAGACAGATCCGTACCAGTTAGGTACATTAGAGTGACTCCATGATTGTGAGGAACGAAGCAGACTTGTCATGTGTTTACCTCGATAAGGCCACAAAAATAGAGTAATGTTGTAGTTTTCACCCTCGTTCATGTCAACCTTATTTTCAGTGCTCTGAAATTTTGATTAAAAATAAAATCCTGATCTTGAATTATTTATCCATGATAAGATTAAATCAATTAAAAAGTTGTACGAAACTTTGATTACTGTTATCAAAGTTTCAGTACTGTACGATACATGAAGCATCTTGCTGTACAACAGAATCACTGCTGGATGCATATTCTTATTTCGTGGTTTTCATGCCATTATTTGGTCTTCACAGTGGAAACCCCAACAAAAACGTTCTTGCACGAGTGAAGATTAGCGTTCGAAATCGTTGGATACAAACAAGAAAGGCTTTCTTGGGGGTCCTTGGCTATGTCATCTTTTTTTATGAATACTAATGAACTCCCTAGGTCAGCAGTGATCATATAAAACCCTGTGTTTGTCGACTAGTCATCACTCTCACCAACACTTCATCACTTAATGAGACACCATGCAGCACATATAGTTATAGGAATGAACAGACCATGGGAAAACTGTCAAATGACGGTATCTGATTTTTTGCTGAAGTTTTTGGGAAAGTTTTGCTGAAGTTTTTGCCGTAAATTAACACCTTACCCACTTATTTTTTTGGAATTTGAGTGACTGCAAGACAAATAATTTTCTCACTCTGACCACAGGGTATTGCAAGCATTATTCTTGTAGAAGTTATATGTTTCATGCATTAAACTTTTTTTCATTATGCAATCCTTACCTGTGTTGCCTGTGTGCCTACTACTTTACCCTCGCTATCTCAGTATAGAATTTCAAAGAAAATAGTTTACATTACCCTCCCTAATCCCCTTCATTAATTTGTTCTGCCGATCACTCAACACAGGGGCTTATCGCCCTGACCAAATAACTCGTTAGCAGTTCATAGGGTGTCGCATCGATAATGTAATATCGGTGAATCCGCGTTGGTTAGCCTAGATCACCTACAGTTTGAGACTATTGAATCGGTTGAATATGTGAGTGATTTTGTCCTGAGGGGGACTGCACTGTATCTGACCACCTCGAAGCCAAATCGATGTTTCCCCTGCTGTCGGAGACGCAGATATTATATTATTTTCAGTACTTTATTTTGACACTTAGCTAGTACCCAATAGTCATATTCCCCGAAAACCATTAAATGAGGAATTTCCCAAATGGTGTGTTGTTTATAGTCTTCTTATAATATTGGTAATTTTGCACTGTGCCTATTACAATCTACTCATGTTGGTTCAATTGCTAATATTCTAATGCAACAGTCAGTTTCGTGAAATTTTAAGATCATGAAACTCCAGCCCTCTTTTGTTTACCTAGAAGTAGGGTACTCTCTACACTGTCCTAATGGAGAGAAATAATTACTGTAACAATAGTTTGCCATACTGAGAATAAATTCCCTTATCTTCGTATTTGATGTATTTACATGTTTCATAATTGATACTAACCTAAAAGTCCCCTAACAATAATCCTGGAGCGCCAATGCCAGAGGCATTGTGTAATTCCGAGTGCAGTTCAGAATGCTGACAGAATAGCGCCCCCAGTGTCGTATATGATCTCGTGGCACTACGTGTAGTAATACACTGCCAACAACTTACGGCTCACACCAAAGGGCTAGATAGTAGAAATGTGAATATATATACGCTTACCTTAAAGATTGACGTGATCGGCATGCATTCATATTTTCGACATCTCAAACCCTGCCCCGCCACGTGAAAATGGTATCTTTCTGTAAAACTGTACGTTCCGTCATGCAGGGAGATCACCCTACCTCAATGGTTTCATGAATGGCTGTTATCAACAGACTGAGTATGGCCCAATATTCAATTCTGAAAAAAGCATATATTGCATCTCAGACAAATGCGCATGGCAAATAGATGAGGATTAATTTAAATGTGACAACCCTCGGGGTAACGGCACTGCCATATATAGGAATACTATGCACATGGTTTTATGTTATGCGGTTTTGAATTGATCCCCGCTTTTTTCTCATTAGGTAAACCTACCGTCAAAAAGATGTTGACAAATTGTGGCCTTTTTAACCTTTTTTGCCTCGAACAAGATTTTGGCCCATTTCTTTTAAGAAGATATAGAGATTTTACGCTAGTATTTAGGACATATAGACTTTTAGCTCCCGATTGGACGGTAAATTGTAGTCTGTGCTTTATGGTTTGACCTGTTTAAGATACAACTGTACCCGATTTGGAGGTGAGTGCGCGGAAGAATAAAAAGAAAATCATCTTGTCAAACGCTTCAATGTTTTATAGCTATTTGACCCCACTTCTTTGCTGGCAGCAACCGTTGGATCTCGGGACTGGGCTGCCAAAGTTGAAGATAAAACCTGAAAGGAAAAAAATTAGAATTGTAGTCCCACTTTTTTTGCGAAAAATATATCCACATAAGTACGAAATGAAAACAGGGTACACAGCGAAAGTATTGTGCTCTGCCAACAGGACTTTGCAAACAATGCATTAGCCTCGTTTTTATAATAAATTGTTAAACATTGTTTCGTTATGCAAACCTTACCTGGGTCGAATGTGTGCCTATCTCTGTATAGTATTTCAAAGAAAACGCTTTATATATGCTGATTACCCTCCCCAATCCCTTCATTAGTTTTTTCTACCGATCACCAACGCCACTGATTATCTCCCTGACGAAACAGCTCGTTAGCACGAGTTCATAGATAAATGTAATATCGGTGAATCCGCGTGGGTCAGATCACCTGCAGTTTGGGACTGTCGAATCGGTTGTATGTGTGAGCGATTTTGTGCTGAGGAGGTCTGTATCTGACCTCCTCAAAGCCAAATCGATTGTTCCCCTACTGTCAGAGACGACGGAGACAGCAACGAACAAGAAAGGAGTAAATTATCTTCATTTTGGGTTAATTAGAAATTGTCTCCATACTTGTGAATTTAGGAGGGCCACTCAATAATATTTTCATTAATTTCATGACGAACACTGCCAATTAGAAGAATGCTTGTAATGAGTGTAATAGAGGCATTCTTTGTTCATTGAACAATGCATTGCAAGAGACCTCAAAACTATGAAGTGGAACTGCAGATTATTTATCAACTTTATCTCAAAGCAAATTGGCAGGACCAACTTGATAAAAATTTCAATGGAAAGCAGAGGACTAACATCATGTAAATACTCAACAAGTACTAATGCCAGAACCAAGGATTGGGGACTGCCCCTTTAAGGTAGAACGCGCCTTGTGAACAGATATTCGGACTCTCAAACTTTTACAATTCTTTTCTGATCTACCACTTATGAGGGTTTATTTTGAAGTTCTGGTGTAAGGAAAATTTTCAGTGGCTTAGTTTTTCGAAAATCGAAATTTTTTGTTTTTTCTCCATAGAGTTAACATGGACGGCGGTCATTTTGAATTTTAAATATCCGTAAACCTTGGATTATTCGTTTCTCTAGTAACAAAAGTTGCACGGTGACCCCCGATTTTTTTCTTGATTTTGAAAGAGAATGGTTGAAAGATTCCTTGAGGAAAGTTTGAGCAAAAGTCTTATACTTTCGAGGCGCATTCGGACTCTCAAACTTTTACAATTCTCTTCTTATATACCACATGTGGGGGTTCATTTTAAAGCTCTTGGTGAAAGAAAACGTTTTACCGGCTTATTTTTATTTTTCTCCATAGAATTAACACAGGGATGGCGGCCATTTTGAATTTCCGAAATCGGTAAATCTTGTGTAATTTGTTTCTCTAGTACAAAAATTTGCACGGTGACCCCCTATTTTTATTCTTGATTTTGAAAGAGAATGATTGAAAGATCCCTTGAGGAAAGTTGAGCAAAAGTTTAAGTCTTTCACTTTCGAGGTGCATAATACCTTAAGGTGGTTCACGCCTCGAAATCTAAAGACAACACGATTGGAACTAATTTGGGATAATTGGATGGTGAAGTAATGTCGATTTAACCTACAAATGTAATCTCATCTGCTTTCCTTTTTAAGTTATACACTAATTGTTTTTATGAGTAATTTGCAATATTGCAACATTCAGGCATTATAGGGCACCTAACACTTTTGAGAAATTTGAAAAATATGAAAATCCATATTATCCCAAATTATTTTCAATCGTGTTAGACTTAAATAACCTTTTCAAACTTTCCTTTAGAACTTTAAACCACTTCCCTTTCATGGAAAATAAAAACCAGGGATCACCGTGCGAAATTTTGGCACTAGCTGTAGATGAAGACACAAACCATTGTTATTGCAATTCAAAGTGGTCTCTATCCGTGTGATAATTATGAGGAAAAATTAACTTTTTGGTTTTTCGCAACATAATCCGATACAAACTTTATTTGTTCCACAAGAAAAATAAGCCCCAATAAGTGGTAGACAAAAAGTAAAAGTAAACGTTTAAATAGTCCGCAATTATTTTTCCAGGGGCACCTTTATATAAAACAACGACAAACATGAGTAGACGAAATGAAGTGTTCATAAAGACAAGTGCAGGTGTGCTTTCTGATGAATTAGACTTGAATGAGTTCTTAGACATAATAAATTTCAATGTTCGTTCATAAACTTTGAATCATCCCATTTTTGAAATAGCATGAAAAAACAATTCCGAGATGATGCACATCATTAGAAAACTGGATGTCCTTAATATTTGACCTGTATTCAAAAGAACGATAGCGGTAACTGACTTGTACTTATCGAGTTTATTCTTACCGTTGTACTGAGAAAAGTTCGTTAACTTAATCTCTTTTATGCGTTCTCAAGGTCGTGAAATATCGAACCATCATGAGAGTGTTAGGGAGGCTTTGGAAAATATACGGGCGCTTGGGGAGACTGCATTGTAGTGTTATGGACGTATTTGATCCATTCGTAGACAGTTGCCACGGAGATGAAAATTAAATCATCATGATGCAATGACAATTTTCGTTTTTTGAGCATCAACAGAGGGTTTCTTATGGCAGAGTGAGAAGTTTCTGAAGATAAATCCGATCGAGGTCATTCCATTAAATATTACCTCTTCATGGACTTCTGTTGATTCCGATGTTTGTCGACCACTGATACCAGCGGATCAAGGTCTGTGAGAGACTGACAATGGTCCAGTGCAAAGCAGACTGCAAGTACCCATGCGATGAATCGGAGCCGCGCCGGCATCCAACGGCAATGGAGTGGAAATATATATTTAGCATGAGAAACCTAACTATTTTTGTGGCCTGTGCTGTTGCTGCACTAGTTTACATCGTTTTAGACACCGTGGATCTGAGGAACCACTTTAAAAAGTTGTCCGTCGGAGAAGGAAGCAATATTTTCCTGGATCAGAACGATTCTTCGTCCATCCATGTCACAGCAAAAACTACCAGCGACATTAAGTCTTTGTATGGGCGCCTGAACGTTGAAGATTATCTTCAGATTCGGTCTTACAACTCTTGCTACAGTTTGACGGATTCGGCGAGTCCCTTTGCACACAGTGAAGAAACGCTTCTGCCAGACGTAGAGAGGCAACATCGCGGCTGCCGAAAGCGGCTTCCAGACTTTGTCATCATTGGAGCAAAGAAATGTGGAACGGGCGCGCTGACTTATTTTTTGAACACACACCCAGGAATTGCCTGGGCAGGACGAGAAATCCACTTCTTTGACGCAAACTACGACAAGGGATTGTCCTGGTACACACAACGTATGCCTTACACAACAGCCAAGCAGCTCGTATTTGAGAAAACACCTAAATATTTTGTTTTTCCGCACGACGTGCCCAGGAAAATGTACACTGATCTGTCTCCGACTGTGAAAATAGTTCTTATTCTCTGCGACCCTGTTCGTCGAGCCGTATCCGATTTTCTTCACGAAAGTCTCATACGTTCGTCAGTAGGACAGCGCATGGAAACCTCAAGAATTCCAAATCATTACTTCTTGGCTACGAATTTTGCAGAGTCGGTCATGGAAAAATCCGGGAATTTAAACTACTACAACGAATTAATCGACACTGGAATATATATTAAGCACATACTGCGATGGTTAGAGTATTTTCCACCGAGTCAGATACATGCTGTTGATGCGGGGTTATTCAAATCTGATATCGTCTCAGAAATGCAACGACTGGAGAAGTTTTTGGAGGTACCAGCTTACTTTAATGCAAGCCACTTCTACTACAACTCCGACAGCGAAGTCTATTGTCTCACTTTCCCAATCAAAATATGCCCATCTGCAGTACATGGACGGACTTTGAGAACAGCCGATGAGAAGGTATTGCGGGTGCTACGGGAATTCTACAGACCCTACAACCGGCATCTGTCGAAGCTACTCAACTGGAAACTCACGTGGATGGATGGATAAAGAAACTGGACGATGATATTATGGTAGAATGCGCCTCGGGGACAGATATTCGAACTCTCAAACCTTTTCAATTCTTTCCTGATTTACCACTTGTGTGGGTTCATTTTAAAGCTCTTTGTATAAAAAAGTTTCACTGTCTTAGTTTTTTTTTTTTTTTGAAAATCGAAAGTTTTATTTTTGCCCATAGAGTTAACACAGGGATGGCGGCCATTTTGAATTTCAAGTACCGATAAACCTTGGAAATTTGTTTCTCTACCACAAAAAATTGCACGGTGACCCTCGGTTTTTGTTCTTGATTTTGACAATGAATGGTTGAAAGCTTGAGGAAATTTTGAGCGAAAGTTTAAGTATTTTACTCTCGATACGCATACTAAGTTAAAGTGCGTCAAGGATAACGACGAAATATTTTCGGCGATTTATAACGTAGTTATAAATGTCAGAGACGGTTCTTTTGGCATGGAAAGCTAGATTAACATTTTCACGGCTCTTCAGAGTTTACGGGTTCGTTTCTTAGGAATAAATGTTTATATTGCACACATATTGACTGTTATCCGGGGAGTTACCGTTCCAAAACTATCAACTGGCTTTATGTCTCTTTGCAATTAATGCACCAGTGCCAAGTCCCACGTGATTATAAATTCCCGTATTGGCTGATGAGGTATGAAAGAAGTAAAACTATATATTGTTTTATTTAATGACCTTGGAGACGTTAGCAATTTTTTTCTCGTATATTGCATACATATTTTTACACATGTCGATTTCCCATGACCTCTGCGGCCTCGGGAAACATGTGCATTGGGGCGGGGTGATTAGCAGTCCCTCGGGAAAACAAGCTTGTGCCGCGCAGTTACCCCATCCATCCCGATCCATCCATCAATCCATCCACCCCAGCCCATATTTTTGAACACACAAGTAAATAAACCTTTAGGTCAACTGTTAAAAGTTATTTCAATGTCTATTTCTCAAAGTTAATACACTCGATGTTCCTTCTTTTTACTTCTAAAAAGTATTGCCTAAAGCTACGTGTACATATCTTGTCTTTCTGTCAGTCTATAATACACAGTAGGAACCTCTATAAAATTTGTGTTTCTTGTGGAGTCGCCAACAAGTAATAATTACCTCTGTACATTTATTTACACTGATGTGTACAAACTCAACGCCTTGTTTGAAATTGTATATATATATATATATATATATATATATATATATATATATATATATATATATATATATATATATATATATATATATATATATATATATATATATACAAAATGTATACAATGTGCTCTCCCGGTTATCACCATAATGGCTTTATGGCAACCTCTGAACTTTGGCACAGAGAGTATGGTATATATATATATATATATATATTATATATATATATATATATATATATATATATATATATATATATATATATATATATATATATATATATATATATATACACATATAAACACACAAACCCCTCTCTAATCAGAACACCTCTTTGTTAAGAACACTTTTTCTGTTCCTGAAGGTGTCCTTAGTAGACAGGTTGCATTTATATATATGTATATATATATATATATATATATATATATATATATATATATATATATATATATATATATATATATATATATATATATATATTATATATATATAAGTATACAGATATCGTTGTTGGAAGTTACAGTTCTTGATGCTATAACCAGAGCGTTATAAATAATAACACATATTACTTAAAGTACAATTTTATCATATCTATTTAAGTTTTATGATCTAGCAATCATTAGACTAGTTTTTCCCTTACGATGTTTAGTTTATATTGTTAGGACGTGCCATTATACCTCCTGGGTGGACTAGTCTGAGAATTGCTAGATACAGGAAATTTAAGTAACATATACAATTACTTTGTACTTAAAGTAATTTTTGTTATTATTTATAACGCCCAACAAGCCTATTTATCAGGGAATTAGTGATATTGAGGCTAATGAGGTTAAAAAAATATTAGTCGTACTCGAATTTTAGACTACAAATTCCTCAAAAAACATTTGTATTCTAGAAGAGTTTTAAAACTTGGCACGATAAAACTAGGAAAAAACAGAACTTGTAATTGGCTACCATCTTATAAATAACTGAAATAATCTCAAAACAAGTCATGTCCCGTGACTTTTCAGGAGGGCATGCACGTATTAGAGTAAAGCTTCTGGTTTTATGTTAGTCTATAAATACCTTTTTCCCACTTCAATCTAATACTATAGGTAATGACACAGTCTTTCAGTGATATATGACAGAGTAAAGTCAACAGAGAGGATGGAAGCCGAAGAATAGTGACATAGGTTCCAAACAAACACATTGGAGAGGTTAAATATTACAACAGATGGACATTATATCAATTATCAATATCTTCGGGTATATTACAATCCTGAGATCAAAGTTTGGTTGCGCGGACAGTCACATATTGGTATGGCTTGAAATCAAGTTATGAGGCATTTGGCACAACATAATATATTAACATGTGAACAGAGGCAAGTGTGCAAATATGCTATTTTTGTGTGTATAAATACACACATACACACACACACATACATAATATATATATATATATATATATATATATATATATATATATATATATATATATATATATATATATATATATATATATATATATATATATAAAGCAGAACCAATTGCAAATAGAAAAAAGGTGATCCAGCGCAATGTACAAGCCTTTTTATTTGCCGCTCGCGAGATACGCGTTGCTCACCACCACTCCTGTTCGATGGTTTAGATGACTTTTTGTATGTCCAATGCACAGCTTATGAAATAAGAACTGATATATTCCAGCGTTGTGGATTCGATTCCCTGCGTAGCTTATTAGCGTCTATTGCTTCCTACATTTGCTGCGATAATACATGCAGTTCTCGCTCTATTATTGGCACAACGTTTCTCTATGACGGCTAAGTCACTTGACAGATGTAATTCCGCGCTGTGTCACACCTCTCGTCGTTCCATTTGTAGTTGTAGTGGACTTTAAGTTCTGAGAACACAATCAAATTGAAAGAAACATGTAACAATTAAAAAAAGTAAAACATGTTACGGTTTTCCGTCGAACTACAATAAATTGTATACTTCACGCCTCAGTACACAACTCGGTAACCCGTGTGTGACCATGTACCAGACCATTTGAGGTAAAATCGTACAATGCCATATTTGTTTACAGCTCTTCCAATAATTTTACTCCACCATAATATATAATATTATATATATATATATATATATATATATATATATATAGAGAGAGAGAGAGAGAGAGAGAGAGAGAGAGAGAGAGAGAGAGAGAGAGAGAGAGAGAGAGAGAGAGAGAGAGAGAGAGAGTGAATAATAACAAATGTGTTCAAACAAAACAATTAATTAATATGTATGTATGTATGTATGTATGTATGTATGTATGTATGTATGTATGTATGTATGTATGTATGTATGTATGTATGTATGTATGTATGTATGTATGTATGTATGTATGTATGTATGTATGTATGTATGTATGTATGTATGTATGTATGTATGTATGTATGTATGTATGTATGTATGTATGTATGTATGTATGTATGTATGTATGTATGTATGTATGTATGTTTGTATGTATGTATGTTTGTATGTATATTAGTGTGGGCACTGTGTTTGTACTTTACTCGATAACAAACCAGTGCGCAACTTGTCATTAAACTACTAAAACATATGGATACAAATTAAAGCAGTGTTAAGATTCGTAATTTAGTTTAATCTCCACATACCTATGCAGGACATTATATTATTAGGTCGGTCCGGCTCCATACCGAACCAATACGTGTACGATGCGGCGTCTCCAGTAGTAAACATGTAAGTACTTGTAGTAGTATTAAGGTACATACCAAACCAGTAGCTGGCGTGGCCGATCACCATAACGTTGTATTCAAGAAATACCTAAAACACCCAAGCATAAGGACAAGGACAAGATTTACACGATCTTTCTTAACCCTTTGAGTATTGTAATTTTTCCGGAAAAGTTGTAATGCAACATATTACCAATTTTTGTGAATTATTCCGTAATTATTTTGATAATGTTGAACCACATCGATATTTTGAATCATGAACAACATTGACAGTACTTCACATGGGCTTTTAGTTTTTCATCAAAAAATTGGGAAAATCTAAAACAAGATTGTCTAGGTCAGAAAAATAATTGGCTCGGTTATATCATATTATATATATATATCGATCTTTGCCTTCAAATTCTCCATTTCAGAATGGAGAAGGAGAATATGAGCTTCTTTGATGTTAATGATGCATTTCTGACGAAATTCGTAGTTTTTGTCCACATTGCAAATAACTGTACTTTTTGTGATATTGTTAGCTTTTCTTTCAAATTGTAGTCTGCCAGGGAAATGTTGTTGGGAGCAAAATGTGTGCATAGTGTGATTCCAATTCCGTTGATACAAGCTCTTAAAAAAGTACAGCAAACAACATCAACAACGACAAAACAGTTCAGAGCTAAATCGAATGGGTAGAGGGGTGAACCCACGCACCGTGTCCTCTCAGCGAGTATGTTTGGTTTTTGGTCACTTCTCTAAAATACTCCTTTGTCCTAAGCACCGTTTACGAAGTGTTAACAATAGGAAAACATGAGTGGAGAGAAAGTTCACACCAGCGCTTTATCAATCACCTGATCCTCTCTTTCTTGTGTAAAAGTTGATCATTTTATCATGCGCCATGGCATTTTAACCACACCACGATTTACTTGGGATCGTATGGTGCGTGGCCAGACCAATGTGTTAGGCCAAGAAAAATAAAAAGTTTGTTTCTCATCCTCGCGCGCGTCAATTCAGACCCGCCGCGTCAACCTTTTTTTTTGCTCATGAGGAAATAAAATGAAAAAACCTGTAAAAATACGCGACGATAGTCAATAACACAGTGCTGTAAAAACAGAACTGTAAACATAATAACTGACACTAACATTCCATTCAGAACTGTACACATAAGTAATTGTTATATAAAGCTGTCAAAACTGTGCAATGCTACACTAACCACAGAACTGTTTGCAATACAAAAATACTAAAGCAACACTGCTGCGCATTTATGTCTGCCTGCATTCCTATGTCGTTTTCATGTTTTTTTTGCGCGCATTCTTGTTGGTTGAAGAAAACAAAAATTGAGAAGAAAAAAATCCGTGTCACCGCATCGTTTGAGAAACGAACTTTTTATTTTCTTCGCCTTAGCAACATTGCGTGGTATCAATATTCTATCGGACTTCTGTCAGCTGCGTTTGAACTCTTTTTTATTACTACTGGTTTTTAATTTCGTTCCTTACTGTAGTTGTGGTTTTTTCACTCACTGTAATTCCAGTTTTCATAAGTATTGTAATTCTCATTTTATTTCGTTTTACTCTCAGTTTACTTTTTACCAGCCCGATTTTTACTTCTGTTTGTGCTCAATTTTATTTGTCAGCTTTTGATCTGAAGAAGGCAACTTGTGTGTTGCCGAAACGTCGGTATTTTTTAATAAAGATCATTTTTTAACAAAGATCATTAGAAGACAAGGAGTACTGGTTGAACTGCATTCTTTATTAATTTATCTATGCCATGATCCTGGTGTGTTCCCGCACTCTACGTGTTGCTTCTATGGTTGTAGTTGGACTGACTCTTTTTAGAACACTCTCTTTTGTCAACTGAGTATTCTCAGCTATACCTCACAAAATCTAAACCCCAAATATGCAGCCTTGGGAGTCTGCTTTCCGACGTGAATCGCTTAAATTTTTATCAAATATCAATACATTAAAATATTTAGACGAACGTAAAGTTGGCGTCATCCTCATCCTCAGCCTCAGCCTCAGATGACCTTTCTAGCTGACGCTGAAAATGACGCTACTCAGCGTCAGCTTCAGCGTCGTATCCGAAGATTGCCGAAGTTACGCTATGATAAATGATAAACTTCGCCCACAAGTTCGCAACATAACAACTCCGTTCTTTCACAATTTTCTTTTGCATCATAAAACTGGTTCTCAGTAATATTTTATCGTTAGAATATCTCATAAAGACTAGTTTTTTAGTAGTGTTCGTAATTTTCAGTCCGTGATCCATGGATGTGTTTGTTGGTATCCTGTCAACTCTTGTTTTAAGAATTTCCGAAAATTGGTGCAAAAAGGCATACATGGTCCGAAATGTGTAAAAATCGCCACCATGAGAGGCGATATGAAAGCCTAATTATTTAGAGGACATATCAAACAATTAACTTGTATACTTATGACTCGGGGCCTGAAAAGTTGACGTATTAAACATATAGTATTCGAACTTAGGACTAAGAATGTTGTGTTGCAACGACATCGTGAGAAACGGATAGTAAGAGATGAGGTTACTAAATATTATGAAATACAAACTATACTGGGTTTTGATTAACATTTAAAGTGATATGAAACTTGTAGCACATTTTTACTGTCGTTTTTACACTTATCATTCCATCAGACAATGTCGGGAATAATCGGATCTGACGCCGGTGAAGCTGATGCTGCAGTGTCATCCTCATTCTCATTTTCGCGTGACCCCTGAGGCTGGGAATGAGGATGATGCCTACTTTACGCTCGTAACATTTAGATGGCGGCTACCTGAATCTCAGGGCTGTCAATCACCGCCAGATGGCCACCGAGTCTATCGACGCAGTCGTCCTCAGCCTCGTCCCATAACAGTTTCGATGTAACGAAAAAATAGCATATGGAGTTGAACAAAAGACCATCCACTTGACAAGCTGTACCATTTGGTGGCGCTGTAACGGAAAATTAAAGCGCACAATCAGAGTGAATATAGCTTAGTTTCACACATGTGTGGTTGCATACCGGTCAGGAGAATCATTGCTGTAGGATGCTGTTGACTTAACCCTTCGAGTTCTGTCATTTTTCCGCTAAAAATTTTAGTGCAACATTTTCACTAATTTTCATGAATATTCTTAATTTTATTTGGATAATTTTGGACCAAATGGAAATCACTTTTCATTGGCTACAGCTTTTTATAACTTTGAGGAAAATCTAACAAAAAAGGTCTTGATCTGAAAGAAAATTGGTGATACCTCAAAAGGTGACAAAAATGGACTTTGGCACTCAAAGGGTTAAACTTATTTTTCAATTAGGTAGAATGCGCCTCCGGGACAGACATTCGGACTTTTTAACGATAGTTTTTGGTCTACAACTTTTGGTGGTTCATTTTAAAGCTTTTTGAATACGGAATGTTTTCATCGTCTTCGTTTTTCGAAAATCGAAAATTGTATTTTCTTTACAGAGTAAAGAAGGGGATGGCAGCAATGCTGAATTTCCAAAACAGTAAATGTTGGGTAATTTGTTTCTCCAGTACCAAAATTTAACTTTGACCCCTGGTAATAGAATGGTTGAAGGTTCTATTCGGCAAAAACTTCAGTGTTTCACTTTCGAGACGCATACTACCTGAACCAAAACGTTAAAACAAGATCTTAATTACGCCTCAAACGTGATTGTTTCAAATGAAGTCCCTCTTTGACAATTTTGGTATCAATTAGCTCCATACATACATTCGATTCCGGAAGGTGATATCAAAAATAATGGCGCTGAATTCAAGATTATTTCCAAAAGTAAGCGTAGTAGCCATTCAACGCGCATTTGCTGTCGCAGCTACTGTGCATTTTTCATATAATTGTCACACACAGCAACAGCTAATGCAACGACGGTTGGGGGTCACCTTGTCGATGTCGACAGCATTGCCTATGGTTTACCCTCGAACAGTTAGGAAATTTCATCTACGACCCACTTACGGTATAACTATACATCGCAAGCTAAATAAGCTTACGATTCCCCGTTGTCTGTACAATGACTCCATAAATGATTTCGAATGTCTAAGTAACCCGAGCCAAAAAAAAAAACCCAAGTGCCTTTCAAGCGATGATACCCTCACCAAACGGTGAGGATGGTAAAACGCTTTTTGACGTTTTTTAACAGTATAGCGCCATTCGATTGCTTAGTTCGAGTTTGATAGCCTAGCCGTATTGTTCATTCCTGCAAATTCTACCAACCTATTGGAGTGGAGTAGACGGAATTTTCCAGAGCAGCGCCACACATTTCACTAGCATCTCCCGCACAAGGCATATTACAAGAGTCTGGCGTAGCCAATTCGCCGTGACGTCCGTAAGAGTTACCGCAACGGCACTCATCGCCGTCTTGCAATCCGGCAAACAGATACCCTTCTGAGTTGCAATGATCTATGCACAAGACCGGCGTCATTGTGGTTGCCAATTTGAGTGATTTATAAGGCAAATCCTTCACGTTCACGGTACCATCGTCGTCTTGGAAACAACCGACGTAATTTAACGGAGGCATGACCGTTGTAACAGGACCTGCAAGGCAGTGAACGGTACGTATAAGAGTGTGAAATCATGTACGAAAACTATGTGACTGTGTAAATTCAAATAAGATAAAAAAAAGTAAATGTATTAAACGGTAAACGTTTTTCTGTGCAATGTAAGTCTTATTAGTGCCGTTATGATCGTGATGACCTGTTTAAACATTCTATCATCCTTAAGTTTCTACATACACATAGATACATAGATATACACATAGATACATAGATACATAGATACATAGATAGATACATAGATACATACATAGATACATACATACATACATACATACATAGATACATACATACATACATACATACATACATACATACATACATACATACATACATACATACATACATACATACATACATACATACATACATACATACATACATACATACATACATACATACATACATACATAGATACATAGATACATACATACATACATACATACATACATACATACATACATACATACATACATACATACATACATACATATACATACATACATACATACATACATACATACATACATACATACATGCATACACCACAATCCTCAACACACACACACACACACACCCATACATATATACATACATACACATACATATATATATATATATATATATATATATATATATATATATATATATATTTATATATATATATTTATATATATACAAAATGTACACAAAATGTACACAAAATGTATATACACGTGTATATATATACGTGTATGTATATATATATAAATATATATATATAGAGATAGAGAGAGAGAGAGAGAGAGAGAGAGGACGAGAGAGAGAGAGAGAGAGAAAGAGAGAGAGAGAGAGAGAGAGAGAGAGAGAGAGAGAGGAGAGAGAGAGAGAGACAATGACCTTATATACAAATGTAATTGGATCTATTTTGGAATAACTGCATTATTTGGAATAAGACGTTACTTACTAATCGGACTGGCAGTGCCAGGGAGTGAACAATCTGCACCAATGAATCCTGGGTAACACTTGCAAATGTGGTAATCTGTCCCACAGTCCCCTTCACAGAGACCGTTTCCATTACACGGAGAAACAGCCTGGGCACAATAATTCGAAACGCACACCTAAGGGAGATGTTATTGACAAAGTGGCAGATATAAGGATGTTTGGTCATTATTGTCATTTGCGCTGATTGAGAAACACAGACTTTGGAAACGAACGAGAAGAAATAGAACCTAATGTCAATCTTAATAATTTCAGAAGATTTACTAAAATTCCATCTGTTCTCTTTCGGGCACATGATGTAGAGACGTACTATTCTAAAAGTAGATCAACTTTGCTGTTTCACACAACTGTGCGAACTTCTAAGTATAACGAGTATATTAAGCCTCTCTGACAATTGAATGTGAGATTTAACGTTGTCTGTTGACTAAAGCTCAATTTTCGTGAAGCGCAATTCAAAATAGTTGTATTTTGCAACTTGAAAATCGAGGATGCGCGTGTAAAGCGCCCTCTACAGTATACACGTACTATTACGCTGGAACTCCAGTCTCGGTTGAGAACTCAAGATCGCTGAATGTGGAAATGTGGCAAAATATATCAAAACGAAGAGTTGAAAAGTTGCGGATTGTGCGAACAGACTAACAAATTTGTCTTTGTCATTCGGAAATTTTATCAGAATGACGTCACCGATTTGATGGATTTTCCTTGAATCAGCGAATCACTTGTCAAGGACATACACCGGGACGCGCGACTTGAAATGAAACATCGTCGCATTTTTAGATGGGCCTCCATCAGCAGGCTTATTTCCATTCGACGAGATTAAATCCCCGGCAGCGTGCATCAATGTCGTTAAGTGATAAGCGACGTAAACCACTTTTTTTATTGACGGAGAAGCGAATGGTGTTTGGAGAAAATAAAAAGCAATTTAATAGTCGGAATATACACGACTATTGATGAGAACGTGTGTGGCGTGAAGCATGGCTCATTTCGCCGCGAAATCGTTATACAGACTCGTTACCTTTATTTGTAGATCGGATTTACAGATATCCAGAGTACTCTAGCTCGTAAACCGTGTCTTAAATAGCTTAAGTTGAAAGCAGCATTTGCATTAAATGTCAGTTTATTCACTTCCATATTGAAACTATAATGCCTAATTTTCCTTGGCAACTGAAAAGCGATCAAGCGGGAAGTCTGCAATGGAAAGGACAGACGTTGGCTTTATTAGTTGGTTATCAATCAATCAATCAATTAATCAATCAATTAATCAATCAATCAATCAATCAATCAATCAATCAATCAATCAATCAATCAATCAATCAATCAATCAATCAATCAATCAATCAATCAATCAATCTATCTATCTATCTATCAATCAATCAATCAATCAATCAATCAATCTATTTATTTATTTATTTATGTATTTATTTATTTATTTATTTATCTATTTATTTATTTATTTATGTATTTATTTATTTATTTATTTATTTATTTATCTTTGAAGGAGCCCAACAACAAACTGAGCAGTACAACAATGGGAATGTGGTGTGGATGATTGTATTGGCGTGTCTGTCGTCTGCACATGTTGAAATGCATGACCAAAGAGAAGCCATATTTAACTCCGATTCAATATTGGTTTGGTATACAGCAGGCACGATGAAGAAAATTCATGAAATTTTAGCCAGTCATTGCTATGGAGGTCATCAAGGTCTGTGCTTTATCTCTTCTCTTTGCTGAAAGTGATGGATCTCTGCGAATACGGCTTACTCGGCGGATCAGCTGATCGGCCGAGCATAAACCACCTATGTGAGCAATCCTCGGTAGTTGTTGGTTTCTATAACGACAGTGCACGCAGTATACTCGCTACTGGCAAATCAGGAAAGTTTTAAAAAGTTGATGGAAAATTTACCAATAGACAGAAAATTACCGATTGTCTGAAACAATGACCTGAGGGAGTATCTTTTGACCCCCAGCCACTGCTCTCTCCTTTATGCAGTCACTGTCTTCTCGATTTCGTAATCCATGGTCATACTGTAAGCAGTCTTTACTTTCATTCGCCAATGACCAAAAAGTGTCATTTTAATTTTTAGGAATGGCACAGTATGACATAAATTCAACGTCTTGTTCGAATTGAAAATTTGCGCAGACTCAAGGGGTAACTATTAACATACTGTAACACCCTGGTGTTCGAAAATAATGCATTAATCAATAACACGGGAGGAGTAACGATTAATGTTGAATGCCGCACCCTTTGCAGTGACACGGTCAGATTTGACCCGCGGGAAGTATTGCTCAGAGAAAAAACATCTTGTTTTCCCGTGGTGCCAATTACTCTATTAGAAAACGGCGCGAGTGGGCGTTGAATTAATTTGTGCAGCATATCTGAAAATAGTTTTCCTAATGGTTTATGCTTGGCCACCGGCATTTTTCGTCGCCATCAAGCAAAGTTCACCACGCAAAACGAAGAAATTACCTCCCGTGGCAGCAATTTCTCAAATGCTGCTATAGAAAATGGATGATGGTTGTTCTGATTTATGTTGCTGTCCGCTTGGTGTCACAGTTCAAACGAATTATGGATATTGGTTGTTTGCGTAAAACAATTTACATAGTTTTTCTCTCATTCTCTCAGTTATCCAATGTAATATTGAAAAGTGCATTCCACCACCTGAACCGCGGTATAGACGTTTCAATCACGCGGCTAAATTATTTTGTTCCTGCTCCCACTTAACTCCTGTTTTAAAAAACAAGACGATAATTTTGAACTTCAATACATTGCTTGGACTCGATTTGTAAGGAGACTACAAATCTTGACGCCAAATGACATGGCAAAATTTCGATACTTTTCTTGCCTACCACTTGTTTGGGCTCATTTTAAAGCTCTTGGCGTATGAACAATTTTCACAGTCTTACCTTTCGAAAATCAGAAAATTTTGTTGCCCCCCAGTCAACACAGAGATGGCAGCCATTTTGAATGTCAAATATCAGCAAATGTTTGGTAATTTGTTTCTCATACGGTGATCCCTGAATTTTGTTCTTGATTTGGTAAAATGATTGTTGAAAGATTCACTTAGGAAAGTTTGAGTATAGATTTAAGTCATGCACTTTCGATGTGCGTACAACTTTCATCAAATTCTGCAGACTTGGAAATACTCCACCTGTACCGATAGTAATCGACGAGGGGTATTAGTACAGTAATGCCAATGGTCATGCACTTGTACCCGTTAAGTGGATCTGGGACATTTTTATGAAGTCCTTAAACCTTTCATTCTTCCTCAGTGTACTGTGTTTCTCTAGTGAAAATACCTGACCCACGATGCATACGTAATTTTTGCTTATCAGAATAGTGAACTATGCAGCAACAACAGCAGTTAAGCCAACGACGGTGGATGACTGGACACCAGCAGTAGATTTCCCGTCGAAGGTTATCAAAGACGTTGACGACAGTTCGCACCATAATAACGAGCACATGTACAGTAAAATGCCATTTAAAGAATGAAAAATTAAATGTTGGTTTCAGTTCGCGTCCGCAACGCTTGGTGTGACAGACACATTAGATTTGTGAAGGTTTCAACTGCATATTCCTGTGAACGAGTAACAGTAATTCAATATTTTTGTGATTGGTGATCATTGAAATCAACCTCACCAATGTACTATTAATAGTGATGTTCTCCCATTGAAAGACCCTGGACTGTGACGTGTTCAGCTGTGATTCTTGTGCTTATAAATTAACTTAACCCCAAGAGTGTTGTAATTTTTCCCGCCTAAATTGTAGTGCAACATTTTACTAATTTTTATGAATTTTTCTGTAGTTTTTTCTATAATTTTTACCAAATGGACATAACATTTCATTGGCTACACTTTTTCATCAAAATGTTGGCAAAAATCTGAAAAAAATGACTGGGTAGGTACATTTTATTTAGGTGACAAAAATTTACTTTGGCGCTCAAAGGGTTAAAGGTAGAATGTGGATAATGGACAGCCTTAGGACACTCCGATTTTAACAAAATTTTTCTTGTCTTCTCTTTGGGAGGACTTGTTTTGAAGCCTGCGATGCAAATGAAATATTCCACAGTTTTGTACTTGTGAGAAATGAAAAATTAATTTTCTCCGTAGAGTTAACACGGAGTATGGCAGCCATTTTGAATGTCAAATAAGCTTACTGGTCAACTTCATGTGCTTGATTCTGAAATCCCGAATTTGCATGAAGGGAAACCCGATTTTTAATCTTGAATACAGGATAGTTTAGAGTTTATTTGAGGAGAGTTTGAGCAAAGATTCAAAACCTGAAGCGCGCATAACCCTAAATAAACTATTACTAATGTCGTCCACCTTTCGTTCTCTTCCGAATGATAATTCACGTATTACCATGTCTCGTAAAAGTAGTCGCTCAGGGGCATTTTGCTCTGTAGTTGATGAGTATATGATATGTGCGTATGTGTTCCTTGTTAGCGTTGTACCAGTCCAGACACGTTCCGGCAATATCTCACCTCAGCACTGGCATATGGTGAGGCTACCAATTGAAATATTTTCAATGAAAGTGAAAGCCGAAACCTTGGTTCGCAGCCAGAAACATTTATCTTCTCTTATTAGCTCTACCCAGATCAATTCATTGCATCACACCCAAATATCGCTAGACCATACACATTTTTTCTGGTCACTTTCCAGAAGATATATTTTAAGTGGTCGTCAAAATTTAAGTCGGATAAAAATAAAATTGTTCATAGCATTGCGCTGCGATGTGTCAATAAATCTAGGAATAAAAACAGATTGCATACTGTACACACTACGAGATTCTCCTGAGCTTAAAAACACTTAATGAGTTTTACTTTCAAACAGCATATGTCTACAAAAATCGCTCCCATAAAATGTCGATGGCGTCGTAAATAGAATGTCGGGGGAGATTAGGGACAAAGCCGAATGCAAGCATTTCAATGATTCTAAAGAGCAGTGCCGTTACTCAGACAATTTAAGCCTTGGTATCGTACTTCATGGGACCTATATAGCATCGCATTAACTCAAAAGACTGGATTGAACAATTCATTTATCATGGCGGATATTCACTGGTATAAAATAACCCAAGATTATGCCGCAATAACTATTCATCAACGCATACCCGATTATATACCGTTTTGAATTCACAACTACACAGGGGAAAATATAATCGATAATGGACTTCTGCTATGACTAAGTGCCGGTTGCAGGTTCATGAATTCGGGCGGGTTTAGCCTTTCTGTGAAATGCAGGTAGAGCTTAAAAAGGATCAAATGTTTTTGAAAATGTTTTTTGAAATGCATTCTGAAAGCGAAACGAACGGAACGTGCTCAACGGCGCTTCACCTTTGCGATGTGCGTAACCCTCTTATATGGAGTAGATTTACAAGTATTGTGCACTATTGAAATACTTTTGAATTAGTAATTCTATTTATTCTGGGGTTGGGAACGGCCTTTGCATTTGTTCCTATATCGCACGCCTCCAAATTTCGAAAATAAACTTCATTGAAAGCTAAGGCTGCACATACGTCATGGGTCACGTGCGCAAACTCGAAAAACACGCATGTACGTCTTAAAGCGTACGTGAGAAACGATTTCAATGGACCGACAATAGAAATACTTTACTTGTCACTATGGCTTCTAATAATTCAGACTCCATGCTCCAACAAAATATTTTCACTTCAAAGAAGGAAGATACATCGTTCAATGCTGCAATACGTAGGTAAATACAAATTTTATGAGTTACGATGTAAATGACTGAGCGCAACTGCTGAAGTGACAAGTCTGTTTAAAGTTCCACCGTGGCTTCATAAAAGTCTTCAGATGAAGAGAGTTAAAATCTATTAATAGTGAAAACATCTTAATTTCCTTCACAAGGAAGTCAGACGCTTTTGGAATATGAAGCCGAAGTAAACTTATCTAAATTACAATACAAACATTATTAAAGCATGTGAGATGGTTATGCAATGAACACATGGTCATTCGACTTTCAAAAATTAAAAAACTTGTAAAAATTCCATGAAAACAGAAACACTATTTCATAAGAAACTAGATATAGACTATCTCTTGCGATTAATTCGCGAAATAGAATTCTAGACAAAGAATATTTACTCGATTCATAAACCCGTCTGCGTTGTTATCAAAACTCGTCTTTACTATTTACTCATTATTAACGTAAGCATTATTGAAATCCATTAGTGGAATACTGTACACATTTCTGTACGATATCTAAAGTGCTTGACAAAAGGTAAAAATATCGTTTTGATCTGCTTCCGATATTTTCCAGGCAATGTTGGTACAACTCAAATCAACCGATCCTTGCAAACTGATGACAAGTTTACAGGGATGAACTACACACCAGGATTTACGATTATCACCACAGATTCGAACGTTATGATGACTATCAACACGTGCCGTCGACTCGGCCGGGTTTTTTTGATACATAAATGCTGGACACGTTTGATCTTATCTCGGCATACTGGAGACAACTCAGGCTCGTGTGATTTTATCAAGCGAAGTACTCATATCTTGTCAGCTGCAAAATTACATGAAGAATGACGAGCGATTTCAGTCTGATGTGACATACTGTCAGCAATTCATGTACCAGAAATACAAATGGAAACAGCGCACTGTTCTATACGCTTGACCTGGTTGAACCTGTCACTCTGCATGGCTATATTAATACGCACTGTGTCTGTATTGAAAGAAGAATTGCCTTCCAGGCTTCTGTATTTATATTTTGTGAATAGAAAAAGTTCAGAAATCATGTAAATATGGCGCAGGTGACCGAGTTGAAAGCAAACTTTTCTGCATGATGGGATACAAATTAGAAAAATACAACTTCGGAAATTCGGGGGAAACTGGGCGTGATTGGCAGGGAATCTAAACGAAAACGTTGTTTTCCAGTGATGACTCTTGAGAATAAAATACAGTGGCTGAACTCGAACGCATTATGGGAAAGGGTGTGACGAAAAGTGCAGTTACCGTCGCTACAAAGTTATCCCATGGAGACTCGTAAACTGAATCAGATGTGAGTGTGCTGACAAAATGCATGAAATCCTTGCAAGAAATGTATTGGGTACATGGCTATCGTACAAAACGAATCGATTAAACCTTCAGGCCAGAGGGAAAGTGAGTCACATATAATAGTTCTGGTCTCGGGAAACCGGCACGATGGCGAAATTTTAACACTTTGCTCTGTCTGGTTGATGACTCTGTACTCTGCTGTTGGAAAGCCGACGATTTGACGCTGGCCCCAACGCCGATATAGTGTTTGGGGGACTTGGCGATGAGGTTTAACGCCGTGCAATAAAGCTGAGGCACACGAAGACCGAAGCCTGATTAAACTCACATACAATTTATTTTGCAAAAACGAAGCATATTGTTGACAAGCAGTACCATACTGTGACTCAATGAATCGAATATCGCTGACAAATTAGGGTTTGATCCGTTCGTTAAAGGCGTGGCTGGCTTTAATCTTACATATAATATAACCGGTTGTGACTTTATAAAAGACAGATAAAGGTATTCTCCGATAATGCCAATGTCGCTTGATGACGGTCATGTAAAAGTAGTTGTTTTACACCTTCGTCTGTAACCTATAGAGTTTCGTTGTAAAGTAAAAGTTTCGGTATCAGTACCTTTGACGCGGATAACTTTAGGTGTTATTGAAAGCTATCTGACCTTTGACCTCATAATACCATTACGTCAACACGGGGAAAACGTGAGATTTTACACTTTCTACAAAAAATATACTTCTGAACATTCAGTTCTTCACGTAGTTAATAGTGGTCAATCCAAAACCTGTGAATTTGAGTGAAATTATGCTGCTGACCTACAATTTCTACAGCGCTGCGCGGGTAAAAATATCGTTCTGTGCGCTCTACGATGTACTCGGACATAAATCCCGGTATTTTGTGAATAACATAATATTAATATTCGATAACCATCATTTCATAACATCACACTCTGGTTATGTGGATACAATTCCTGTGTTGGCAAAGCTACTGCGTGTTCATAAGTTCACATTCCAGTATTGCTGATGATGGCATGGTTAAGATCGTGAGGAGTTGTAGCAATACTCAAGTGTTATATTAATAATTGTGCGGATCAACAAGTCCCGTACCGCTAAAGGAGCAAGACTTGTTGAACAAATATCACTCAACACAATTGGACTAATTTGGGATTTTTATATTTTGTATTAATGTTGGTTTAATCAGCAAATGTAAGCTCATCCGCTTTTCAATTCACTTATTTTTATGAGAAATTGTTAACATCTCTACTTTCAGTGATATGGCACCTACCACTGTTGATAAATATGAGCAATTAAAAGATACAATTATCCCAAATTAGTTCTGATCGTTACTCATGTTTTTGTGCAATTTAGGTAGAATGCGCCTCTGAGACAAATGTTTAGACCCTCAAATTTCAAAAAGTCTTTTCTGATCTTCCAGTTAAGTGGGCTCATTTTGAAGCTCATACAGTAAATAAAATTTTCACCATCATAAATTTTTGAAATCCTAAACTGTAAAGTTTTCCCACAAAGTTAAATATAGTGATGGTGGCCATTTTTGAATTTCAAGTATGGGTAAATTTGAGGTAGTTTTTTCTCTGGCACAATAAATTGCACTGTGACCCCTAATTTTGTTCTTGATTTTGAAAGAGGATGGTTGAAAGTTTCCCTGAGGAAAGTTGGAGCAAAAGTCTTTTTACAAGGCGCATACTACCTTAAGTTATACTCGATGGGAATTGAGCTTTATACAGAAATGGATGTCAGTATAATCAATACCCTGCAAAATAATCCTGCAATTTCAGATCAGCCGTACTTGTGAAAGCCAGATTCAAACCAGTAATACGCCTCGTCAAGGTCCCGTCACTTCTTTAACGTTAGATAGGCGAATTTATTTTGCAACATATTTCGATGTATAAACCTTTCTGTACTTTAGCAAGTGACCATTGATCGAGCGATCGGTTGTATTAGAGAAACGCCGTAACGCTCACTTGAGGCATCGGCACGTCCTCTTCAAATCAATTCAATTCGGATAAAAGAAGTTCACATCTTGATTTTCATTTATTGTAAAACGCGATTCCGAAATCGAAAGTTTTAAGATTTTGCTCAATTTTTGCTCTGGAACTTATGTTCTTCCTAGGTAAACATATAAGCTAATGTCGTCAGCATAATGGTTTCGATCAAAGAAGGACTTAACCTCAAATTTACCGACTGTTGACATTCCAAATGGACTACAATCATACTAAATACATGTGCATGTATCCATGGAGATTTGTTTTCGATTTTCACACATACAAGAAGGTGAAAAACTTAAAGCCCCACTATCTGTAACTCTTGAAATTTGTTGTGCTCAAAATATCTTGCTATTTTCTCCGGTTTTCTCTGAATTCTACCGTCTGTAGGGATAAAGATTTCACTGCATTACAAAACCATTCCTTTGAGAAACATTGGACAAGCAATTTCAAAATTTTAACGGTCATTTTGTTTTACCGCAATTTTCGAAAGGTGGTAATATTACAAAAGAAACAGAACATACAATGTCACAGTGTAAAACATTCAGTAATATGCGTTACATTGGATCACTCTGAGCACTTTCTGTGAAGATTCCTCTGCAGGTATGCACAGTATCCACGATTTTTCTTTTGGGCATTTGGGCTGCGATTTTATGATTGGGCACTCATTTAAAGTTGAATGCGCCTCGGGGACAGATATTTGGACTCTCAAGCTTTTAATCTCAAGCTTTTCTGATCTACCACTTGTGGGAGCTCATTTTGAAGCCCTTTGAATAAGAAAAGCTTTCAGCATCTTAGTTTTTTTAAAATCGAAAATTTTAGTTTATCTCCAATGAGTTAACACAGGAATGGCAGCCATTTTGAATATCGGCAAATCTATTGTAATTTGTTTCTCTAGCACCAACATTTGCACGGTGACTTCCGACTTTTATTCTTGATTTTGAAAGTGAACGGTTAAAAGTCTCATTGAGGAAAATTTGAGCAATTTAAAGTTTCGAAGCACATACTACCTTAATCGCAGTGTAATCTTTATGTTTAAAATTGCACACACAGTCCCAACAGGTAGATAATATTAAATAAGTGTATACACACCCGGTACATTTTCACAAACTTATTTTAGTTTGAAAGTAAAATCATAAAAATAATGCTCAAACATACAGCTATTGGGACAAATTAGTCCACACCAAGTGTAGACGACCAAAAATTGATGAACGTTTAAGTCTGTGTCAGAGGTGCATTCTGCCTTACAAATTCAACCTTGTCGACGTCCGATGATGAATTCGATGCCACAATGCTCAGCCAAATACAAAGCACACCGATTAATTGCTCAGCATATCGCAGCCGGAAATGAGCACATCAGTCATGGTTAAGTCATATAAACGCGCAAATTACTTTTGACTTTGATATTGACACTAAAACCACGGAGATGTAAATACCAAGTATGTTCAATTTTTTTCGCTATAAACGGTCTTGGGCCAATGTATTCTTATCAGAGGTTACTTGGGAATAATAAACCACACATTGCAATTTAATTTTGAAAGCGCTTCAGAAGCCCGAATATTTTGAATATCGTGAAAACAAACACACAGCCATATTAGGATTACACTATATTTTCAGCTGATTAATCAAAATATTAAGCTACAGCTTATATTACCAAATATTTGCATGGGTATAATTAATTGCACGATGCCAGCAAGTATTGATCGGTTTGAAAAAAGTGCAATCCCCAGCCCGTTTCGAACGTTATCGATGGTATGAGAGCAAGAAGTTCCTGAACGGCGACAATAACACAGAATTAAGCAGCAATAGTACATTCGCCACCGTGTATTCATTCATACTGAATGTGCAAATTAGAAAACTATGGTATACACTCGTTTCTTTTCAAAATGTAGATGAGAATTATTCTCTGAAAAAGCAACAACACATGCATTATACTTTTCCTGTGCCATGTTTGTTTGGCAAGTATAAAAAAACAACAGTTGCACTGTGTTTATGATCTCAATCAGGAAACTGAGAAAAGAAACGACTGATTCATCTCTGAACAGGTTAATTTCAGTATAAATCATTGACCTTTGACCACATAAAATCTGGAGTTGATTCTTTTCAACAAAAGGCATGTATTATACCCTGACCTCTGTAAAATTGAACTTCAGTCGTCGGCAATTACATTTCATTTGGTTTTCATTTTGCTTAGAGACTGTGTGACTCATAAACAGCATCAAGACAAATTACCTCAACACGAGGAAAAGCACAGGGGGGCCATGTGATCTGCAAATACCCCGTTATCACAGTTTTACTTATTGTCTAACCCACAAGCATACGCTGTTGATATTTGAAATTACACAGACAATGCCGATAAAGCGACCACAGAAAGCCAATGCTAATCTACCAGAATGACAGTTTGAGTTTTTCCGACCTGACAGGGGCATATTACACCAGAATCACAATATCTTTGATCATTTTAGATATAAAAACGTTGTTCATGCCTTAGGAAGAGGAGAGAATGATAGGGTAATCAATCTATGTTTATCTTTACTGATATATATATATATATATATATATATATATATATATATATATATATATATATATATATATATATATATATATATATATATATATATATATATATATGTATATGTATAAACCTGATGCTACTTATATATGTATATGCATCTATATACTTGATGCTATATATATGTTTATATACTTGATGATATATATATATATATATATATATATATATATATATATATATATATATATATATATATATAAAATGCATATATATAATGCATATAATTCATATTGATTTGGTGAGAAAATGTATTTGATCGCATGTCGCATGTAAACAGCAAAACGTGACTATTTCTTAATTTCACCATTCTTATTCGATGTTTTGTGCGATATCAAAGTCAAATTATAGTGCTAGTGTGACATGCTACACGCTCAATAGGGACTGTTAAGACAGCGGAAATATTCGGAAAGCAGTCGCCTTTCATTTAATAGGCCGACCGCTAAAATAAAGGTTTAGCTTGAGTAACCTTGACTGAGTCTATTATCATTACTGTAACCTGGAAGTCCACGCTTTTTTTCCCATGTTGTGCCTGGCTGGGAAAATTCATCATGGAAATCAAATTTATCGTTATTGGGTTAACAAGGCATCGGGTTTGCTAAAAGCTCTGGAATTAATTTCCGTGCCAGTCGCCATGGTTTTTATCGATGTTTCAGCCGTCTTCATTTTTTATCGTTGCACATCAACAAAAAAATGGTTTCACCGGACATTAACGGATTTACCGGACACAGATTTCGCAGACTAGACCATCGACATTGTAGAGG
Source organism: Ptychodera flava (assembly GCF_041260155.1). Lineage (NCBI taxonomy): Eukaryota > Metazoa > Hemichordata > Enteropneusta > Ptychoderidae > Ptychodera > Ptychodera flava. Next base: position 19,925,883 of record NC_091928.1, on the reverse strand, counting down.
TTGACAGGGGACTTGGGTAATATCAATGGTGAGCAACAACGAGACACGGGCATACGCACATCGATTCCACAGGATTTAGTCAAAGAATGTATTCAGTTTAAAATCCTTGTGAGTACGTGAGTTCGATTAATACGTCAGCCGCCATTTCCTTCGGCAGCCACACTGGAGGGCCGATTTCAACATAAAAATGTCAGTATCCCATACGTACAGAATCCCGTACAGAATCCTGCAGCCGCTCCTATCATACTGCAATTTCACCTTATTTCAAATTCTAACAGGAATAAGATTCGTCCGAGTGTCGCTAATACCATATAATTGGGTCTGATCTCTACAAAACCAGAAGCATCATCTACAAGTAACAAGGTTCCGTCTTGCTTTGAGACGACAAAATTCCAAATTTGATTGAAGCAAACGATTTAAAACTGCTGCCGTATATAACTTTCAGTTGCTGTGTAGATGCGATGCAGATTATGAACATACATACATACATACATACATACATACATACATACATACATACATACATACATACATACATACATACATACATACATACATACATACATACATACATACATACATACATACATACATACATACATACATACATACATACATACATACATACATACATACATACATACATACATACATACATACATACATACATACATACATACATACATACATACATACATACATACATACATACATACATACATACATACATACATACATACATACATACATACATACATACATACATACATACATACATACATACATACATAGTAGTACCTATCTACCTACCGTACCTACTTACCTATACCTACCTACATCACAATCTTCCACACTTATGTATACATTCTATTTACAATGATCTTATTGTGTTCTTGGATCTGTTTTAGAATTTTAGAATAATTGCATTATTTGGAATCATACGTGATTTTGTGAATGGAATAAGGATACATGTTGAGGAGAAAAGGTCATGATTGTTTAAAAAGAGCAAGGTTACGGTTAAGAATACTGGAAAAAAGTAAACGTACACATATTTAACCTTGGTTCACCACACTGTTATCCTGAATAGTTCCACTCATGCTTTTGATTTCTGCGATCCTAATTTTCCTGTTTACATTCAAAACTGCAACATATTTCAGCAGTGATAGTCGTTTGAAATGTTGCTATTCGATACTCGTTTGACCAAAATGCTCCAATCCATAGAAAGACGTGATAATAAGAACTTTTGAATTATCCCCCGCTGTTTTAGCGGCTAATGAACTATATGCAATTTGTTTGTCAGGTCACTCATGTTTATCGTGTCATTTAAATTACACTGTGCACAGCTACTTCCTGAAGCATATAATCAAGGCTTCAAGGGCATAAATCCACAGCATTCAATCAAAGCGTTTTTGGTTGTGCAAAACACGCAGACAGATTTCTGCATGTGTTTACCCTCGCAAGACTGAAAGGAATCGAATGGAAAGATCTCGATATGCGCTAAATATTATGTGATTTATACGTAAGCCAGCTTTATGGTATATTAATTTTGTTGCTTGCATGTTATCAAAGAGAACAAACATCATATACAAAGTCGCACTTATCAGATTAATCTCTTTATTTATATCTGCTTGACACGCTGACTTTTGGGGCACTGCCATGGGAAGGGTAAACACATTATGTGGTTGCGGTTTTGACCCTTTTTTGCCTCATATTGACTTTTGAAAAGGGAGATGTCGATAACATGTAGACTTTTAACCCCTGATTTTGACTGTAGCACAACTTTTGTATCACAAGTATGACAATGTCAGACCAATCCTGACGGATGACATGCTTGCACGTACGCCAGCTCATTTAAGACACACGGTATCGCCACACTATTCGTTGATAAGGATGGTCCAACTTTATATTGTAAACAGTACATGTCTCGGGGACCTGGGAGTGATTCACCCTGAATAGATATACTTTTGCACTGGTTAACATGATTGGAACTAATTTGGGATAATGGGATGGTGAAGTAATGTCGACTTCATCTTCAAATGTTATCTCAACTGTCTTTTTTTACGTCACACATTTATTTTTATGAGTAGTTTGTAATATTGCAACATTCAGCTATACGGCACCTAACACTTTTGAGAAATTTGAAAAATATGAAAATCCAATTATCTCAAATTAGTTCCAATCGTGTTCGGTTTTGAAGTCACATTTACTAAAATAAGCACTGTTATCTATCATTTTGGGTTTTTACAGAAGAATTCGGTCACAAATATACGTCTTCGGAAACTCCCTTGCATTTGGTAGAACATTGTAGAGTAAACGGTTGAGCTTTGTACCTTGAACTGTCAAGAGTACGCCTTTACCGAATTCGAAAAATGTCCGGACCTTCCGAGAATGCTCCAAAGCTAAGTTGCCCAGTCCCTGGTATGGTATCTCGCAGAACTTCTTACTAACTTCCTCTTGTAGTATATCATGGTATCAGCTTTGCGTGTGCGCTCCGAAATTACTCGACCAGGCCCCTTACCAATGTTAACCTCTGGTAAGGACCTGTCTAATACAACATAGACACCCATGAGTGTTTCATACTGTGCAAACATGCAGTAACTTGTAAATTTTAATCTGGGAAAGGAGTGTTTCCGAAAGAATAAATCATGAATTAAGACCTTAAATTAATCCTTTTCAGACCAAACTAAGCATTCTTACTGGAGACGGCAGGGGAATATTATTCAGAGCATCAGTTGATGGCTTTCGTGTGTTGATTCGCATGTACATCCAAATGCGTAACTCATAGTGTTTTGCATTTATACATACTTCGTGATGAGGAAACTAGTCAGACCAGCTTGTCCTACATGTTACATTTATTTCGCCAAGCAGGGACAATCGAATACGATTAAAACTTAAGATTCAAACAAATAACGAAAAGTTTTAAACGAAATAAATAAATAAATAAATAAATAAATAAATAAATAAATAAATAAATATATATATATATATATATATAGTATATATACATATATTTATATATTAGATAGATAGATAGATAGATAGATAGATAGATAGATAGATAGATAGATAGATAGATAGATAGATAGATAGATAGATAGATAGATAGATAGATAGATAGATAGATAGATAGATAGATAGATAGATAGATAGATAGATAGATAGATAGATAGATAGATAGATAGATAGATAGATAGATAGATACTTATGTGAAAAACTGTAGCAGTACTTGCTGGACAACATTTTTGTTGAAATCATTGAAATCTCAAGGTTCGTCGGCATTTTAAGATATGTATCGGATGGCAAAACAAAAATAGGTTCAGCGTTTCGATGCTCAGAGTCAGTTCATTTCAGTGTAGTTCGTCATAGCTTCCTGTGTACGTCATCATAGTTTCCTGTTACTTCATCATCGTTTCCTGCGCACCCTTTGTGATTTTTTATTGCCGAACGCTCGCAAAAAGCATTAAGTACTTGTTGTAATTATTCCTTTAACTGTCCTAATAACGTCAACTCGGAAAGAACTCAGTAATAGCGTTTGTGCCTGTGATTGACAAGTTTTAAATTAGCCAAATTATTTCTTCTGCCTCGGCCTATAAAACAGCATTAAGACTGGGAGTTCTACCCTCTACATTGATTATCTGCAATGTGGACGTTATCGCGCTCTGTAAGATTATTTACCCGTTGCCGCGAAGTGGCTAATGGCTTAACATACTGCTATTAAACGTATTTTAAATCCCGAGTACTATGCTGCCTGTACCGTTACCATACCGCTTTATACAAAGGCGATAAAGGATCTCCATTGATACATAGCCTGAAAAGGGGTAGAACAGTGCATAGGCTTCCAATGGTAGTTCCTGACAAGGATTTTGTAGCCTTGAAACTCGCATTATATATTGGATAAAGGCGGTTGTCCCCCGGTTGTCACACAACACGCTAATTTGGAAATACGTCGACACTGTATGTGCCAGATGTGAGTTAAGACAGGGCAGCATTGGCGAAAACAAAGCGGCCGGTGTGAGAAACTTCGCGTACCGCACTGGCTAGTGCTAACGCCGGGGGGCAACATGCAAAACATTCTGATAATAGAAAGGGCGCCTAAATGTCACGAGAATAGAGACATCAAGTAAACCGAATCATTCAATTAGGGTAATTATCCAAAAAATGAATTCAAACCATACCATTTATCACTTCAGTCTTTCACTCTACTAAACATTTTCAATAATTACCGTTAGCATATTTAATAAATAATCATATGAAATATTATTCTGCATAATTTCGTTTTCTTTCTTCTTCTCTGCTCTTTAATCTTGTGCTTTAGTTTCAGTTATTCATTATGATATTGTACATCTTTTCGAGTGAAATATTAGTTGAAAGGTACGATGGATCATATCTAGATTAAAACCCCCCACAAAAGAGAGATGTAATTGTATTAATTTGAGTCGCTGACAGACAATCTATGGAGACAATAAGACTTTCGGAGTTGCCGGTAGAGTTAAAAGCAAACTGCTAGCATTAATGTTTAACTTCGAGTGTTGGAAGGACATCATCAAATTTACGTTTCTCTTTGAATACCAGTCGTCATGGCTCCGCGCAGAAGTAGTATAGGCAATGGCGGACGTTTTCCCTAATCATAAAGGGGAAAGAAATGACTGATTTAAGGTAGAACGCGCCTCGGGGACAGATATTCGGACTCTCAAACTTTTTCAATTCTTTTCTGATCTATCACTTGTGGGGGTTCGTTTTAAAGCTCTTGGTGTAAGAAAACTTTTCACCGGCTTAGTTTTTCGAAATTCGAAGATTTTATTATTCTCCATAGAGTCAACACTGGGATGGCAGCCATTTTGAATTTCAAATATCGGTAAATCTCGAGTAATTTGTTTGTATAGTTCCAGAATTTGCATGGTGACCCCCCGATTTTTATTCTTGATTTTGAAAGAGAATGGTTGAAATATTCTTTGAGGAAAGTTTGAGCAAAGGTTTAAGTCTTTCACATTCGAGGTGCATACTACCATTAGCAGTAACCTGTAGGCCTACTGATATCGTTGTTGTAAAGGCCCAGCAAAAAATGACATGCATAAAAAACGTTCTCCCGGATTGTCTTGAGATATTGCTGTACTTAATGAAGTGTTAAAGGTATACAGTCACCTGTAATCTAAATATGCCCATATATGGTCAAAGGGACGTTCCTTGGTATTCAAAACACCCATGTGAGGGCGCTGTTTTTAAAAAGCAGCCACCCGCTTAAAATCTGTGATTGGTTAGATTTTCTCTTTCCATAGTAACTGTGGCAAAATTAGAACAGGCGATAGTATACCTTTAAGAGAGCCCGGTCTGGCATGCTGATTATCTTCAACTAATTTAATCAGTTTGGTAAACGTTCCGAAATTTAGATACTTTAGATGGGAACGTAAGTGTATCTGCTTATCAAATCATAGACGTATAGAGAGGAAGGGACTGTCGACATATATGATGAAATGATCTGTATGCTTTTTGATACAATCTCTTGTGGCTCTTTTGACCTGTTCACCCCATTCCCTGTAAACAGGTCCACATTCACAATTGATAACAATGGGTTTTGACCAAACCATGGCGGTGAAAGGGTTAAATATTTACTCCTGGTACTATCCACTAATAGTTACACTTCACTTAAATCTTATGTGACTGTCATGGATGGACAAATGCTCTATAAACAAGTAGTTTTACGACGGCTCATTTCGGCTTTACATTGTCTGATCTGTCCCGTAGCAAGTAATCCGGATATTCTTCCCCAATTGTGACTTATAGAATTATAGGTTCATCCTATACACAAACTTGTACACTAATCTCAACAGAAAGTTTCGTCTATGGCGGTGTGAATTGGAAAATCACGCGAACTGACTAACCAATGGAAAGTGATGGTCTGCCAGCAAAATCTCGTGAACTACGAGATTTGATATCTCGAAATCTGACAGTCTGTGTATAACTTTTAGCCGAAGGCATGGCATGTGCGACTGATCAGCCAGGGTTCTCTTTGGAGACCAAACGTCGGTTGCCATTATTTTTTGTTCAAATCGCCGTGGGCGGTAAGTCTAAATATGCAAAGTTACGCGCAAAACAAGTTTATCTAGATTGATCGACGTTCTATACACATACAAGCATAATAATTTATGTCAAGGCAAATGTGTTTACTCCAAATAATAATAAATGTATTATAATCTTGAATTTGGAAGGCGACAAAAATACCAACTTGAATGATAGGCGAAGAGGTTTAAATTTAGGTGTGAGCAAGCTCCAAAAAGCGAAGTCCCTCAACAACCACTTTGCCATTACTTCGTAATTCCAAATTTATTTGGCGGCTAGTTTTCATCAAAGCATTTTCAATTACGAATGTCTGCGCAGTTCTGCTTACAACGCGGCGAAAACTCTCCATCTTGTGAACACAACTGCCAGGTGAATGCTTGTTACCGGGTGAAATAATTCGTCATACGTCCTGTACGTTCTATACCAGGAAGGTTATAGTTAGCTCGTTGACGACCGTAGCTTGACCAGCTTTGTGAGTAACGAAACGGTAACTACAGTTATGGAACGCTTAATGGCGACCTCGCCCCTCTGCAGGGACTATGCATTTTAATCGCATCTCAAGGCCAACAACGAGTGTCTGTCGAAGTGACACACGTAAATCTACGAAATGAGTACATGCCTCGACTGTTTCAAAAAAATGTAAATGCCATCATAGGAAGGTAGCTGTAAAAAATCAATCAATTTTCAGTGACGACACAAAACTACGATAAATTTGCAGTCACAGCACAAAACTATTAAAATGAAGCCAGAAAAGATAAAAATTGATATTGGAACCGTAAACTAACCTGGTTCGGGTAACTACCCTTATCAAAATATCTGAATCCTCCAGGCCCTTCAACGTCAGTTTCGTCCCCAAGGAGTTGGCAAACGCTCGTATGCCTGTTGATGGCGAAACCTTGACAGGCTGCTAACTGATTACACCTACCAGCGCACTCCACCACGCTGAATACATTGACTTGCTCCAGTGTCACGGGCAGGACGCGGTAAAATTGTGCGCAAAGTAACACGTCGGTGAAAATCACCAAAATACTGCCTTGCAGCGCCATTTTGGATATAATTGTCTGCACGTTTTAAGTTACATGTACGGCTTGGTTCGCAAGTGTTGGGACTGGCAGTGCCGACTGGTAACTTAGCTATCCATTTGTGATGTGAACAGGTTCGTACGACGCTGTCTCATCAGTTGTTGTCACGTGACCTGCCAGTAAATGAAAGCTGAGCGAGAACAACGTGAGCAGCACTGTGACTTAAACGGTAATGCTGCTTCTGACAGACGAACAAGTATCTGCTTTCCGTTTCGCGACTGTTTTCCGATTTCAATATTTTCATCACCGTGAAAATGCTGGGCGACGACAACAAGTTACACTAAGATATATTCCTGCTTCTTACCACAATTATGACGTCAAAATCGAACGAAAATTGTTGCAACACGAAAAAAGTAAATGGTTCACACCTAAGACGTACAGCAAAGCAGAAATATATCTTCCTTAACTGTACAACCAGAATTTCATGGCGAAACCTGATACCATCCGCTACATAACGCTCACGTTTGCAGATTTTTTGAATGGTGAAGTTGACAAAGTTTAAGCTTTCATTAAGCAAATGTTTGATGTAAACTTTAATATATCAACTTGAATAAAAGATTCGGCCGTCGTCTAATTTAAAATATGTCACTGTTGTCACCTGCTCTGCGTGCCAACGATGCAGTTGCAGGCTATGAACCAATGGAGATCCTTTATCACATTTGTATAAAGTTAAGCTTACCGTCGCTGAATAGGAAGTTGTCCGCACGTTACACATCACAGTATTTGAAGTAGCAATCTCAAGCCCTGCATCCTTTTCCCATTGTATTTAACATAATCCAACAAGTAAAAATACTAAATATATATGTGTAAATGTTTTTGCCATGAAGCAATAAATATAACGATAAATCATTTGTTTAGAAATGAACCGTAAAGTGGAAAAGATGAATCTTGTTATTTTGATTGCAAAATGATCTATACATAAGTTTCGTTGTATGGAATTACACGAGTCTCGATTGCGAAACTTGGTATATCATGAGCTAGAACTGCGAGCAGTAATTTAATTTAGTTGTGACGTCTTTATGTGTATATGTTGCTGAAACAACTTGTGATGTAAATTTTCCATAAGTGATAATACAAAAGGTGTCATACATTGAAAAACAGCATTTTTTAGACTTATGCATTAATGGTTCTGGTCCAAAGTTTCATTCTTTCAGAAAAGTTTGCAAAATTGCATGATATAGGTTGAGTTTTCTTTGATTTTAGGGAACAATATGAAAAGGGTCGAAGGTGCATATTGTGCGGCCCAGTCTCTCCCTCGTCTTGCTCAATCTTTGTCGTTTTTTTTTCAGGCGGTAACTCGGTTATTGAACAATCGATTAATTCCTTGAATCTATACACAGAAACGACATTCTGGTAATGTCACTTTACTGCGTTTCGTAAAATATTCCGGACACGTCATTATGCAAATTTCACAGAGGGCGTTCCTGTTGTGTGCACTTTAAAGGTATACAGTCACCTGTAATCTAAATATGCCCATATACGGTCAAAGGGGCGTTCCTTGGTATTCAAAATGCCCATGTGAGGGCGCTGTTTTTAAAAAGCGGCCACCCGCTTAATATCTGTGATTGGTTAGATTTTCTCTTTCCATGGTAACTGTGGCAAAATTGGAACAGGTGACAGTATACCTTTAAGTCGGTAAATGATAGAAAGATATGACACGTTGTTGCCGCTTTCTGATTACCAGTACTCGATGGACGTCTACCGACATAGAAACCAGTCAATGGAGGTTTTAAAGTGCGGTGTATTCATGTACCTTATTGACGTGAAAAAACACATTCGAATTCAATTGGTCTAAACAAACATTATCAATCAAAGCCTGTAATTCCAATAGCTATAGCTTTTAGGTGTTATATTTCATAACATACACATTTTCTCGTTGATTGATGTGGTGCTTATAGCAAACCTATCCCCTCGCGCTACTTTAAAATGTCAGTATTTCCTTTATCGGATGACAAGCTTCGGCATTTCGAATAATCTTTTTGTTGTAAGGGAGATTTCAGTAATTATGGGTGGGGGGATATCGGAGCATGTCTGTAGTTTAAAATGCTGTCCTCACCAATTCCTTTTTGTCAAATATGACCCTCCGCTTTACCAAACTTGTTGAACATCACTCTTCCCCAATCATCAATTTTACTGTGACCTTAACATTTTTTTTTTATTTTGATACAGATATATGTCGCGCATGCAATTACCAGACACTAAAGTTATTCCAGACACTAAGTTGTGTTGATGGGCTTTGCGTGTGCAGGAGACATCAAAGAATCAAACTGACATTATTTAGGTTCGATGATTGTGTCAAACTTAGGAAAAGAAATGTCTATACAGGAGGAAGACACTCATGCGCCAGCATTGGCGATAATGGTGCTTCAAAATTTAGTAAAGACACTTTCGCTGCCAGAAGCAAACCGTCTCTTTCCCATGTAGGCCCTACCAGCTGAATTTGATTAACAGACATTCTTTTGAACTGATCCTCAAAAACCTTGTGAAACTGAGATATCAAGTTGCTAGGCAGATTAATGAAGCCAGTGATGACATATTTGTGATTAGGATATTGAGAATTTGTGTTCACTTTCAAAATGTAAAATTTGCAACTTTGACCCCCCGGCAGATTTTCAGAATATGCCCCCCCCCCCCGGCCAATGCTTCCAGCCCACCCCTTCATAATAAATGAAAGTTCCCTAAATTGATGTGACCAAAGGTACCATTGAGCGAGTTACACGTTTTGCATCACCAAGGGTTCAAGACTGGATGAATCACTCTGGTTTCTGTCGATGAATAGTATCTACATTTGTGCAGTGTAAGTGAATAACATTGCATGTAATTAGCTCCTTGACCGTGTACTCTAACAGTCTAGACACCCAAGGCTACATATTCTACATAATTTCTCTTTCAACAACAATTGCGTTGTAAATTACCCATTGCAAAGTTTCCCCTGAACGACTAGACGTGCTATAGTACTTCCCTAGGTGTGCCGTTTGGTTGAACTAGCAAGCACTGAAATGAAATGTCACTTTGCCGATTCAATATCGCCACAGCTCTGTTTTGAATTTAACCAACATCGCCTGGGGACATGTAATCGTGCCATGTGTGAATCGTCTCAGACTGAATGTTCAAAGACACAAAAGCACGATTTAATGTTTGACAGATTGTTGTACGTAAGCAATACGACTTGTCGACTCCTGTGTTTTCTTTCTTAAAACTTTGACAACGCCGCACACAAAACCGCTCCGGTGAAACGTTACATTCCTCCAAGTCGTCAGTGTAACGCTCTGAAAACTACCATGGTTTGTCCCAAACACATCATTGTCAATGGTGACTGCGGACCTGTGTACAGGGAATCGGAGGTGGACGGGTTGAAGTCTCTTCTTGGAAGACAAAAAGGCAACACACCTTGAAATCTTTTTCGCAGTCCAGGCTATAATTGATTAATCACAGTCTACCTGTGTGTCTTTAAACAAGTGCCCAATCTGATAGTTTGATTTGTTGATATAACACGTCACATTTTATTTATTGAATTCAGAGTGAGATCTACCACGGGATCCAAAAAGTCGATCATCCCCAATCCCTCACTGTGAAAAAACATCAGCAAGTCCGAGCAGAATGCTTTGTTCTCACTGTTTTTAAATATGAGTAAATAATTTGAATTAAAATTTTCAAATTTATATTCAACTTTGGATAGCCAAAATTTAAGACGACTCCTAATCTATCTGATTTAATCAGATGAGTTGATAAATTGCATTTTGAAATCAGTGGAAAAATGCTCGTTTCGAGTCACGTTTGTACGCAATCAGAACATTTCAAAGAATGTGTTTTGATGGAAGAAATTGCGATAACCTTCGCCTCAATAATACCAACTTGAGTGTTTTCGTCGACTGCACATGTAAGTGGCAAAATAAATACTTGCTTTTAATGCAAAATTCTTCAAAGTTACCTAGATACTGTGACAAGGCGTTCAAGTCTCGACTGGCAGAACAGGAAACGCTTCGTCGTTTTCGGAATTATGTGCCACTCGTTAAGAATTATCTTGGACTGGCAAGTAATGCGGTAAATTCTTTTTGGTTCGAATGCATTGCAATTTGTCGTCTGACCAAGTTTGGCAGCTGCCATGAATGCTCACAGCTTGTACGTCCTCTATTTAAAACTCATTCTATTTAGTGAACCCGAAGGTCCGCAAAGTCCTGTTCAAACTAAATCTGAGTGAGGTTGTTATGACAGAATGAAAAAGATCACGCGGAATTTGATGGTCAGTGGGATGAGGTAATTTTTTCACAAAATTTCTTCAATAGCTGTACTTTCGACATTTGTAACCCTGAGCAACCTACAAGTGTCGAACTGTCGATATCAACTATGGAGGTAGCTATATATACGTACATGAGAGCATACATCAGCGCAGAGATATTTTGCCTGGAGGACCCGACGCCACAGCTCAATGCACAAATAAAATGCACATAAAAACATAATCAATTTGAAGCTGTAACAACGGCTATAAACAGATTTTGTAGGCAAAGGTTAAAAAAATTGATGATGATACATACGCCAAACACACATACAGAAAATAACATCGAAACGTGACAGACTTCCATTTCGTCGCTTTCAGTCTTCAACAGAGCTTTCGAAATATACAAAAAGTGTGAATAATGTTTCTCGGAATGAAATGTACGCACTCTTCAAATTCTCCAAATGGTAGTTGTGTTACAGCACTCGTATATCATTTCTATGAAATGCCCATGAGTGCATAATATTGCGCAACATATTGAGTTTCGTATCATAAATACTTCTTGGCAATTATTAACTTTAGAAACACAACAGCAAAAGAACGGATCACATTGTTTCAAGTTGATGAGTAATTAACGAAATTAAAAAAGCCCTTTATTACTGGCAGTGTTTTGTTTCGATGACGTCAGTTGATATTGAAAGCGTTGTCGCAATTATTTCCATGGTGATGAGAAGTTCTTGCGGCATATCTTGGTACTTTTGTCACGTTCGCACGGAAGGCACACTTTGTTTCACTGTGTTAAATGCTGGCCAACTCAAATAAGACCGTTTCCGTTATGTCGTGTTATGCAGGACCTGACAGTGTTTAAAGGGAACTTGAAACCTCTCTCTCTCTCTCTCTCTCCTCTCTCTCTCTCTCTCTCTCTCTCTCTCTCTCTCTCTCTCTCTCTCTCTCTCAGCCGTGTAAGGTTCGTTGATTACACGGACACACATTGGCAACATCGTTTAGGGTGACTGATCTTTTTCCAGAGACGCGAATTTAATGGGTCAGGCGTTGTCTTTGCAAACAGGTCTGAAGAAACAGACAAATGTGCCTAAGCAATTTTAGGAGTGTCAAGGGCAATGAAGGACCGTCGCGGCATTCAGATCACTTTATTTCTCAAATCTGGTTTACAGGTTACCATCATTACACGCTGCGAGATATCAGGGAGATATTATTCGCAATGGTGAAATTCTGACACAGTTCTGTTCACACAGTGCAGTCAAAGAGGTTCACTCGTTCAGCGGCTTCGATAACGACACGCTAGTGCCATGGCGACGACAAATTAAATGACGAAGTATATTGGATCCACTTAGTCTGTGCGCCTGCAAAAATCCTTAAACGACTCAGATTATAGGCATTGAATTGAGGGAAAACAGTTTGATTTCTAACCGGTTATTAAGTGTTTCGCCAACGTTTTAGTGCGTGAACCACACAAGAGAGCGTCTTTTGGGCAAGCTGCAAAGGGTCTTAAATAACAATTAGGGAGACTAGTGCCACATTTTTATACTGCCATGACAATACAATACCATATCAGCCAAATAGGAATAAAATTGAGTATGACACTTTGATTGGATTTGAAAGTTGCTCGACACCGTGTCAGCTGACTTCACTTTAGGCTTCGTCAAAGTCAAAACAGGATCAATGTCTGTTGTAATTTAAGTGACTACGTTTGCTTCTAGCCGTCGGTATATCCAGTTCAAACAGTCAACCGTCATGTTTACTTACACTGACTATCTACACTTCAAAACACGCTTCTTTTTCTTGCTGCACATATAGAGCAAGATATCAAATAGTTTTCCAACGGTCAAACAGGGGTTGTAAAATTGTGGAATTTCAAACAACTTTATGACGCAAACACGGTGTAATGCAGAATGTATGTCTTATCTTGATCTCGAGCGTGCAATGGAGGAAATAACGCGTTCTTCGTCTCTGCTGTACTTATCCACACCTTGTGTACGGCACACATCACAATTTATTTCATATTTCATGCCTCGCAATATCAGGCCCAGCTTAACGGGGAGATCATATTTTCGTTTACACCATCCTGCACTGGTTTGGAGGATTTGCCACCTCATATATATATATATATATATATATATATATATATATATATATATATATATATATATATATATATATATATATATATATATATATATATAATATATATATATATGATAGATGGATTGATAGATAGATAAATATCATAGATAAATATCATGTTTTGTTGTTTTTGTTTCATAGCCGGAACCCCTAAAAACAAGCAAAAAAACACAACAACACTAAATAATAAAGCATACCGCATTGCTGTTTTGTAAGGGAACTAGCATATAAACCAATGATTTTGAGTGTAACCATAGAAGGCACTTCATACACCACTTACAAGTTCTGCGCTCATTTTGATCACAGTCGTCAGTCTATAGAAGGTCGTACTATTACAGTTGGGAGACATTGCGACGAACTTTAATAACACCACAATCTGTTGTTGACATTGGCAATGAGAAGATTGCTTGTAATGACGTTAACCCTGACACGGATTTAAGTAATTGTGGTGTCCACGGAATGACGCAGCTCCAGGGATTTTATGTACGTGAAATCTTTAACAATTGGTGAGAGATGTTGCGCCATCATCACGTCATGGATGTGATTAGCCAATAGAAAACGACAGTTAAAGCTTACACCCACGAAGGAAAGTACTACTCTTGTCCCGGTCTTGTCTTGTACTCTTGCCACAAAAATAAAACAAACAAACAACAAACAAGAAAAAAACCCAAAACAAATGATAAATTAAAAAAACCTGCAAAAACGTGTTCTCTAGCTGAAGGTTTTTAGTCGACATTTTTCCGTTGACAGTGACAAAGAAACACACCCCAAGTAAACAACAAATAAGCAAATAAGCTTAGTCCGTCGAAAACAATGCTTCATAATTTTGCGAGTCACAACAGCCACTACGGACATGTCAGAAGCAAGTGTATTGCTTTGAGCGATTTCTTCATAACAGTCGGTGCATTGGTTTTAGAATACCATCAAATCCATTCGGCAACAAATGCGTGTATTTGTAGCTATTACTTGAACTCTTCAAAACTTCTCAATCTGGAAAGTAATTTTCTTTCTGTAAACCTGACAACCAGACACATCTCTGCTCCATATACATTACATACGGTTGTGGACATTTTTTTTACAGACATGACATGTTCCACGATGTAAGCAGCTACGGGCATTATTGTGCGTGGTGAATTTTCTGATCATCTATGATTGCGACTTAATGTCATTGTAGTTTTGATTTACAGATCAACCATTAGATCCTGGGAAGGGAGGGGGTGTTTCAAAACGGACTAAAGTCTGAAAAGCGGAAAAATTTATGTTATTTTAATACAGCTAAATTGGTCTGAAAAAAGGATTCGCAGGAAAGTCGGCCGAAAAAGTGTGAGAAAACAGTATACATGCTACGCATGATCCGACAACATACGTGAAGTTGAATCAAGAAGTAAACTGCATGTCGACATCCTGACCACCCCTCAAATGATATAACGGTCCATACCTTAATTGGATCAACATATCGCATTTTGATTACAGTGCAACCACCTTTGGTTTCCACAAACAGTGATAGCAACTCCCCCAACATGAAATGTTTATGGCACACCACGCGTCCAGCAGTAGGTCTGTTAACTCGGCCGTACGGGTGGTTCACAGTCCCTCGACCACGACGGCCCAGCGACATTGCCATCCACAAATTTACACCCATTTTTGCTGACAAACGAGCGTCATCACATGATTTGTTTTGTAGACGATGTTTAGGAAGTTCCACTTTCGGTCGGTGAAAGCAGGAAGTATGACGTATCTAAGAAGAAATCCTTTTCCCCTATACCATTATCACTATCTAGTTACTCAAAATTGACCTCCCCATCGGTTACCCTTTCAAACATTTGTTGGTTGCTGTTGTTGTTGTGGAAAACAGGACAGGGGTTAAAGGCAGCCCTTATCCCGTGTTCTGGACACTTCAAGTACGATACCGTACAAGTATGAGATAAGAATTCCATGCCATGCGTACAATGATTGGTCTATCAAGCAAGCAATGTTTGTTGAAATATATACTTTAGTTTCTTTTACTGTCTCTGACGACATACATCAAAGCATCACATCTCTAGAAATCAAAAGACGACTGTAAAGTGTGTACATATACAAATGTCTGTCACGTTTCAAGTATCCAGGATTATCAAAGAATGCTGTGCGAACACAACTGTTATCTACAAGTTCCATATATACACATCCAACCTAAACCTTCATCAAATGCACATATCAAACACCTAAATGTTTCTTTGGGCTGGAGGTGGGACTCATATTGCTTCTGTTAATATATATATATATATATATATATATATATATATATATATATATATATATATATATATATATATATATATATATATATATATATATATATATACAGAGAGGTCGGAGTGCAGGGGTCAAAGGTGATACAGACAAGATGGTTGATTTCCCTGGCCGAGTACACAGCAGGCTGTTCTTGCTATTAGAGCAAGATACGCACATGTTAGTATACATTTATGCAAATTATATTAATAAGCATTGTTTCGATATTGAAATTTTATGCTAATGATTCTCTATCAATGTGGAATAGTCATCTGCTCTGAATAGTGCATTGTATATGTTCTGGTCTTTCAAACTAAGATCAATGGTTGATTTCCAAAGATGAAAATTGGAACAGCAAAATGAAGCTAACAATTGCAACAGCAAAATGACCTACAGTTTCTTTTGAAAAACAAAAAATTCCTTTCCAAACTTTCTTTGCATGGAATGAAACCTGGAACAACTCAAATCCCTTCCTGTTCCCGGGGCATACTGTAAATTAAGCAGTACCAAGGCTGGTGCTGCAGTAACTGTAGCCCTGGTTGGCCGTGGGGCTTGGGCTTCTGTAGTGCGGTTGCCCCAACCAAGGCAAGGCACGAGCCGCACTACAGAAGCCCAAGCCCCACGGCCAACCAGGGCTACAGTTATTGCAGCTACAAGGCTGGGTGCATTTGATGAAGGCTACAACATTGTCTTAATACATAATGGTTCTGACTGGTACACACGGACCGTGACCTGGTAAATCATGGCCTTGACCTATGACATGATGACCTGGAGAACAAATTGGACGAAACAAAAGAGACATAATGTTGTGTTCCAGGGGTGGTTTAGCTAGAGGACTTGGCTTTATTCCAAAAGTGTCTCCTAAGTCAGAAAGTACCTCACTGAATGTTTACTTTCCACTGAGAAATGCCATTCTTGTAACGACAGGATTTTAAATCAATATTGGCAGCAATTACCAGATACAAGCATTGGTGTTATAAGTTAGATTTAGTGATATATTAAGCAAATGGGGATCATTGTAATAGCATAAACATCATTTTGATGATAAATTAGAATTCTACCTCGAGAATTCGAAAATTGCTTTCAAAATTAGTTCTTCCCCTACAAGAGTGGCCGAACAGTTTGAAAAGTTCAGATACAAGGAAGAAAGCCAAGTTCAATAGCTAGAGTTAGATTGACCTTAGCTATATTATATTCACAGTACGATTATCTCACAAGCTAACAAAGCTTTCTATGAACATTAATACATTTACATGCTATATTTGCCAAAAAATATTTAATCTCAAGGTCCACATAAACAAGACGTCTCCCTCAATAAGGAGGCCTTGCCAATAAAACTGTAAAAGAACTGAAGTCATCTGGATTCGTCAAACAAACTGTCAGATAAGTTACATTCACTGTAATATCATTGTCCTCATCTTTGAAGTTTGTTTTTTAAAAAAAAAAAACTTTCTACACAATACTTGATAAAGTCTCGTACGCAATGTGCAATTATAAACACCCTCCATCTATCAAATAAAAAGTAAGTGACGTCGTGTTATCCCCTTCCTTACAAATTCTTTGAATAAAGTAGTGTTTTGGTACTTGGTACTCAGAATGCAATAAAAGGTTGACAATAAATAAGGTAACAGGGCATTTACACAGGAAAGGAAACTATAAATGAAAAAACATTAATAGTCCATCAATTTCTGTGGCTAGTTTAAAAGTACTACAAAGATTCTGACATTTGGTCAGCAAGCTCAGAAAAAAGTACAAAACACATTACTAATACGCTTGCCAATCATCAACTCCACTGAAAGGTATAAAAATTATGTTTCCTATATTAAAAAATGGTGATTGGGTTTTAGTAAAATATCAATATTTTCAAGTCAATTCTGTTTTTATCTGTTAAAAAAGTGACCGCAAAAATGTAGGCACATTTAAGAACAACATTTACATAATGTTGCAAGAGTGTTGTTTAAATAGAGGCACAGTCTGTGTTGTGAGCTATGTTCTGCGTATGGGATGGCTTTGGTATCGAGCAGTGGGGCAGAGGTTGGGGGCAGTGTTGGAAACGGAGAGAGAACAAGCTTGGAAAACAAACATATGGAAAGCTAAATTTCAGGAGAGCCACACTGTTCTTCATGACAAAGTTTCTCCGATGGCTGCCTGAAATATTCTGAGTTTAATGATACCTGCTTAACACTGGAAGCCCATTTTATTCTCATACAAAATTCCCCTATGAGATGAAGCAATAAAATTTACAAACTCCCCATGTGAGTAGTTCAATCTTCAGTACAAATTATATCAAATAATATCTTTGGGAGACTCTTTTCATATTATTTAAAATCTAACTTCATGTCAACATCTAAAAACTTTAAATTAATTTTACGTTAATTTACCAGTACATTCTTAAGGCAATGAATAAATAAGTACAAAATCAAATACTACACTTTCTACTTCTAATGTTACCAATGTATGGCGCCCTCTACAGTTGGTCTTCATATTAAAGCTGTATGGACTATTTCTGTACAGGGTGATATCTTAGTTTTTCTCAAATGAGAGCTCACATAATTACACTCTTTTAAAATGTAATCGGCTCTTTTACTGATTTACAAATACTACAAACGAAATAATATGAACGGCTGAGCTGTGACAAAGATTTATCACGCTCAAGCTAGATAATGATTTGGCAATGACAAAACACAGCTGTACCATAATGTTTGATGCGACCTGACAAAAAGTCAAGTTCATTGAAATAACTTGTTTTAGCACTCCTCATAATCTTCACTAGAAAAGAGAATTATTTTGAATACAGAAATCACATCACAGAAGTGAGTTACTGTCAAATTAGTTTTCCATTGGTGACTGATCTAACCATGTACCGGTATGTACTGCTACACCATTACTGAGCTGCCTGGTTGGGACAATTTTTTTTAACAAAGAAAGAGAAAATTCTTTTTCATTTGTTTTTTCTACAAAGGAAACCACATTATTTTAAAAAAGAGTTTTGATACTGGTCAGTAGTCATGAGTTTTGCATAGTTAGAAGGCTGACTTTGAACTCCTCTTCACTGCCTAATTTTGAAGTACCTGAACAACACTGGGTCCAACCTGCATTATGGAAGCAATCATAGGGTGCCCTCCAACAGCTTTGCAAAGCAACTGGAACTCCTCGCGTATTAAAAATGTCAATTAAAGGAATTGCTAGGTGTGGGCCAAATTTTGGTAGAATCTCACAATTTCTATGATAAAGTTACACAAATAGAAATCTGTGAACACTGGAACCATCTGTAAAATTTCATTAGGGTCAAAAGTACAAAAACACTCTTAACCCTTCACCACCATGGTTTGTCCCAAATCCATTGTTTTCTATGGTATAGTTGGACCTGTATACAGGGAACTGGGGGTGAAAGGGTTTAAAGCTAGCTTTTTAAAATGTCATGAAATGCCGAATCTGTCTTTATGACGTTATAAAATATAGACAGTACTTCAGGAATTGTCAAGGCACATGTTTTATGGTGAGGATAACAACCAAGAATTTGAAAAAAAGTCATTTGTCTCTAACTTCATTATAAAAGAGCAGATCAAACTGTTGAACTATTGATTGTGAGGTGGGTCATTCATAATTTTATAAATATTTGACTAGATTTAAAAGTTTGAAGATGTGTGATTTTCAGAAGCAGCAAAAATAGAACAGCCTCCTTGTCATCTGTGTTCACAAGTTTCAAGAAAATAATAGAGGCACAACTTGGAGACCACTGGGCCTACTCATCCACTGGGTAGAATTAGCACTTGTCTGAGGGTGCCTTTCACAGTGAATATATACAAACATACCCCCTAAGATAATGTTGGATTGTACTACAGCTAAGTATGGGCCCAGTTTACATCAGTCTTGCAAATAAGGTCAGTTACAGGCTTCTTATTGCGATGATGCCTTCATGAGGCATCGGCTAGTAAGGCAAACATCCATTGGTTGCCAGTGTTGTAGCTAGACTGATGGATATCCAAGAAGTGCATTAGTTTGGACAAAAAACCCACTTGAAGGCCTTGTTATGCTGCATGACAATTACGCAGAAAGTTGCAGAGGTAGTGATCACCATCTGCATAGTACAATTCCCCTTGTACAAGAACAGCCAAGGTTTTTCTCACATGCCACAGAGACATTTGCCACATTTTCCTCAGAACATATTTTGTGCCTCTAAAATCAACAGTATTGGATTGGTATGGATAATACTTTGGCATTCTCCAACTGAAGTTGGTGTGAATATTGAGACATACCAGGGCATGAAATTAAGGTGGTTTGAAAAGGTCAAAGGGTCACTGAGCATGCTCTGTATACTATACTACAGAATCAAGAAACTTCCCGGTGTGACTAAACATACCCTGCACAACCAATGTTCAAAGTCCAGAGACCATCACATACCTGGAGAAGAGAAAATTTACACTGTTGGAAAGACTGCCGTTCGTACCCTTATTTTATCGGCCCACGCATGACTTGGAAGATGATGACATGGATACATAAATATATATTAAGGAGGCGCTATGAAGTTCTGGGACAGCAAAGAGGGACAATATTTTCCTTTGATGTTTCACAATGACTTATCCTATAGACTTATCCTATATTCTTTGCCTTACATCATCTCATTCTTATCAAATCAAAATGTTCACGTAATTACACTTTTGTAGACCAATATTGTCACCATTCACTTACAAACTGGCAAACTGATTTAGAATATTTTGGGGGATGATAAGTCTCATGCTAAGACTTCAGTGTTCTTCGGAGAAGCTCTGAACTTGTTGTAATTTGTTTTTTAAATGACTATTAATGTGATAGTTCTACTAGGGAGGCACTTGCAATGTGCCTACCAAGTATTGTCAAACTTCAACAACAGAAAGGGATGGGCATAGCAGGAATTTCAAATGAAAGACAGATTGATGTTGATTTTGCATCAGTGTATATCTAGAATTTTCAAATATTTATAAAAACCTCCAAAGGAATTTTATTCGGCGTCGGTTTCGCTAACAACAAACAAATGAGCTAGCTGCTCCTCAACTTGAAATGAGACACATCAAAGATGTATATTTCCAACGAGGGCTTGTGGGTAGTTCTGCAAAGGCTTGTGGGTAATATCCAGCGTAGGCTTCCATGATCATTCAAAAGCAATATCAGCAATGGTGACTCGACTTCTAGCTAGGCAGAATGGTAAGTGTGGGCAAAGATTTCTGTAGAATTCCAGGCAAGGCATGCCATGTCGTGGTTCTAAGGATCAGCCTCCTTGCATTGCCCATCAAATGATTCATGTACTGTTCGGTTGATCCATTTTCAATATCTACTACTTTATTCTTGTTCATCAAGCCAGGCACCAAGGCCTGCATGATATCCTTTGCGCTGCCAACTACAGCAAAGTTGATTCCTCACGATCGACTTCTGCGCATTGCAGTATTTCACAAAACTGTATCAGTCACTTTGAACTTCGTCTCTCGGAATGCAACATCATGGCCAACTGCGATGTCTTGTCCTGGTAGAGTCCACGGCATATCCAAGAATCTTGAGACGTTTCTGCTTTCCGGCACTATCTCTGACATTAGAGATACACAAAGAGAGCATCGCGGATATCGTTCCATTTTGGGGCCAGGGGAAAAGCGTGAGCTCCAAGTGACAGAAGTCCATTAGTCCATACACATTGTAGAAGGAGAGTGGTGTACAACATTTTGGTCATTTCTATATTATGGCTAAGACGTCCCCTGAAGACACATCTGTGGATGAATGGATAATACAGAGCAGTTACACGCCTCTGGAAAACTCTAGAAATAATAATATGCCCCTATAGCAAGTTTGGCTCTTTTTTCATGTACAGTTGTTGATTTTAAGGAACTTGATCTTGAAAAAAGAAACACAAAAATATCACATGCCATCTTTAAAGGTACTTAATACATTTCCAGCGCAACTAGCTATAATTCTTGATGTGTGTTCTAATATTTGTGATTTGTCAGGTACAATGCAGTTTCTGCTCCACTCACCAAAATCATGTCATATATGCATAGTGTCCGACAATCAATATAGCTGTACGGTACATGTATGTGTGTGATATCAAATATTGTTGAGGACTGAACTTGACTGTGGACTAGAATACGTTTGTCAACAATAGCAGCACGGCAAACTGTGAACAATGCATTGTGTTGGCAAGGCTAATGCTTTGAATTTGAACTAAACAGTATTGTACAGAGATGAATAAGAAGTTATATTTTGGTTTTTTGAATAAAAAGTGATGAAAGTATTATCAAAAGTTACTGCTACTGTCCTTGTAAGATAAGTTGTTATTACAAGGTCCACACATTTTTGGTATCGTTATTGTTACTGACTGCATTACACCCAGCTAGAAGGGATTCAATTCATTCTGTTCACTAAAATATACATGGATCCAGGTTTTCACAACTCTTCACAGTTCACTTTTCAGATTTGTGACATAATTTGGAAAGGGGGAATCATCGAATTTTACCACCATTATTATTACACTTGCCTCAAGTCTGTGGGCACATATAAATCAAGAGAGAGTACGGTAAACTGAAAGCAAATTGAAGCAATATTCTCTGGCAGGCTGTTGCACTCATAGGGTGAAGGCGATTGTCCATAGACTTCCCCAGGTAAGGTTGCGGTTGCTATAAATAATTCTTAATGACACCAAACCTTATTAGCTTATTTCAAGAATGTTCAATGTGGCAACTTTTTGTCTCTTGTTTTCCAAATCCAGCAAATTATCAATTGACTGAGTGGGACTGAAAACCATGTATGCATGGAACATGGGGACATGCCCAGTGATGGAGGCCTTTCCACATTGGTGACAGGCCTACATGTAGTTACCTCATCATTTTCTCCATGCCATGCTTATCTCAGATCATACCAAGACAAGAAAACCTCCCCTTATAAAGTCTTGAGATCTATTGGCTGCAATAGATTATTTCTTGTGATAAAATAATCTTTCCATAAGTCCGAGCAAGGACCCTGTCAATCATTTACTTACATAGACCACATGTTAACACTAGAGGGCGTTTGCAAGGTACACCAGTCCCTAGGCCAGATAATAGCTGCCTGCTGAAGAGAAAAGCCAAGTGACTGGGGCCAGTCTACCTTATTATGTAAAATTTGTCAAACTTCAAATACTTACTTAAACTCTTTTCAATATCCATTGCACTTGGTGTGTTTGCTTGGCCGTCGGGAGTTGGCGCCGTCGTCGTCGTTGCATTCGCTGTGCGACTGCGGTTACGACTCGACATCGATGCATTGGCCGAACGGTTACGACTTGACGTGTTTCCATGGTGACCATGCCGCCGATGCCGATGCCTGTGTGGTATAAGTCCTATTGTAACTGGACAGCGTAGCGTGAGATCAGGTTGGCAAAATCCTGAGAATGATGCCTGAAGCTGTGAAAAGAAGTTACCAGTGTCAGTGTTACCAGTGGGGCTTGTCAGAAATTTTACCCTTTCACCGCCATGGTTTGGCCCACATGTATTGTTATCAATAGTGACTGTGGATCAGTTTATAAAGAAATGGGGTGAAGACATTGAGATTTCATTCATTTGAGGAAAATCAGGAGTTAAGACAGTCATCAAACTCTCTTGGGCAATACAGCTTGTCTGATAAAATCTTTTCGACTGTGGCATTTTGAAAGTGAAAGCTTATTTTCATAGATATCTTGTGCTAGCTAATCTGGCTACAATTTTTGGAAAATACTGAAGATGAAATAAAAAAAAGATTTCTCTGACATACAAGTGGTAAACAATGATCCTACAAATACATTTAAAGTAGTCTGCAGAGAGTTCTATTTTGATAGGAGTGTTAATCGAGGTAGCTTGTGTCTCGGGCAGATATTTGGACTCTCAAACTTCTACAATACTTTGCTGGTATTCTGTTTATGTGAACTGATTTCAAAGGTTGTGGAGTAAGCAAGGTTTTTTACTGTCTTGTTTTCATGAAAATCAAACACCAGATTTTTCCCCATTGAGTTGACACAGGGACAGCTGCCATTGTGAATTTTCAATGCAGTATAAAAATTGGGAAATTTGTTTTGCTCATAAATATAGGATGACCACCACTGACTTTTATCCTTAATTTTAAAAGAGAATGGTTTAAAGCTTCCTTGAATGAAGTTTGCATAAAAGTTCAGAAGTGGAAGTTTTGAGGCGTGTGCTACTGAGTCAACCAACACTTCAATCAAAATCGTTCTGAATTTGTCTGCAGACACGTAGACTTACCTCTACAAAGTACTTTATATCAATAAAATCACACCCCTGTAGCCCCGTTGTGGCACAGGACTGGGGTATTTTTAATTCTTTTTGGACCCAACTCCTGGAACTCCTTGCCCCACATCCGTCTTCTTCAAGCCTACTTATAACTTGCCTGCAAGACCTCGTCTCTGTCTGTCTTCCCAGGACACCCCTTGCGATAGCACCAGTGATACCTGGAGGTTGCGCAGTGAATGATGCAATCTGGAAAAACGAAATGGTAAGAAAGTCATCATTTGCCCATTGAAGGACAATTTGAGTTGACACTTTTGACACGACATCGCGTCAGTGCACTAAGGTCTAATCTGCCAATTTTCTTCATTTTTCAGGTGTGCTAGAAAAACTTAGTATTAATTACAGCCTCAATAAGAATGTGAAACATGTTCTAATAAATATTATGAGGTTATTACGAAAATACCGCAAAGGATGCACGAGGACATTGGCGCAGCGTATCGCCCGACGCGAACCTTATTATTATACATCTTACATTCCTGATCGGGGCATCAAAATGTCGGAGTAGTGACTGTTTTCGTGCAATTTTTCTTCCGATTTTATCGCGCCAGTGTGGAACGTTACCTCGGACGTGCTTCTGCACGTTTTGGAGTGTGTGCACTACACACATACGTACGTACAGAGCGCGCGAGACTTGTTCTGGCACTCGTCCAAGGGGTCCCTTGAAACCGTTCTACAGTGAACGTGCAGATACAGCCGCAGGGAATGGGGCGCCTTGAAACCGTGCCGTACGGAACGGGCGCGAGTTCCGTACGGCTTTTTTAGCGCACGCTAAATTCTATTGTTCTCGATGGTAGATGTATAATAATCAACAATAGTTCTACCTTACGATTTCTCTTTGTTTGAATCTTAGCCTATGTAACAAGTAATTCCGAGTCATTTCTCTAGGAGTTAAGTGGCTCTAGCAAAAATGTCAGTTACAGCATCCTTGCATTGACGTGACAGTACTGTATTTCGATATTACAATGTACAGTACCGTACTTGCATGTCTGAAGGGGCTGCACTGTCTGTCTGTGGCATTATGAAATACACCATCCTGTACCATGGTATACACACTGCAGGGAAGTTGTAAATTACACTGTTCACGGGACACAGTACCAAACACATCTCATTGAAATCTTATGGGACAAAATCTCATAGGAACCCAATAAGGAATCCCCTTTCAGGATGTGAGTGGTAATTTTGAACAAAGTGCCATATGCCACCTTCTGTCTAATGGAAACCCATTATAATCATGCAGACAGTGTTCCGAACCGTGGTAATCAAATAATTACTGAAGGTGTATGGTATTATTTTGAGGAAGAGGGACCAGGTGTGGTTGTCCAAAGCTCATTTCACAAGCAAAAGATGGGCAAACTTATTCAGGTTTTTGTGGTCAGAGGATGATGTAATTAACCTGTTCACCCCGTTTCCCTGTGTATGGACCACATTCACCATGGAAAACAATGGGGTTGGACCAAACCATTGTAGTGATAGGGTTAGAGGCACATTCAGTGATCCTCTAGCCTTCAATTCTAATATATGGTACACTGCAATAAGTACAAACAAGTCCAACAGCCAGTTCAACAGATCACAAAAAATGGCAACTTTCAGATTCAGACAAAAATGTTTGGTCACAGAGATTAAAGCACAGGATTTATTTGACCCTACACATTATAAACATCAACGCACTACACAGTGGTAAATGAGTTGGTATGAGAATAAACATTTGGCGGTCGTAAGATTTTTTAACTACTGACTTTGGCCATCCCTGGATGAGAAACTGAACAGAACGAACATAAGCTGATTGCAACAAAAAAAGTATAAGAATCCGTAAAAGAGGTAGGGCCAAAATATAAGAAGTTCTCTTCCATAAACTTTAGCTTTAGCTTATCATCTTCTCAGCAAACATGTAACCCACAGTACGGTTTCTGTCAAAACATGATCTTAACATTACTTATGATTGTTTTACGACAGTCGTTTTATGCCGCTTCATTACATCTCATTATCTTCTCAACAACACAGATATTATGGACAGTGATAAAGCTCTGAGTTGGGCTCATTCCGACACTGGACGCACATTTACCCATGTCAAAAAACTTATTACAAAATGTCAACACAATACACTGGTAATCAACCGCTTTGTATTGATTTCAAAGGGAACATAACACCCATTCCGGACAAACACAAATACCGGATCATTCCGCCAGTTTGCACCCCCTCAATAGAATTACCAGATTTGCCGACAAGACTAAAGATACGTCCCGTACGCTTTCACTGGCCACAATGGCTGCCAATTTACGATATGTCTATCCAGCATTCATGATGCCAGTAATTGGTGCATGTTACACAATAAAGCGCCTAAGCGGTACGGTAATACTGACATGGATCCAATGCAACAGTAGAAGCAAGCATCTTTGTATAGTCTTCTGAAAGCTGCTCATTAAATAATTGTTCACTACATGAGTTGTATGCAAGTATTCTCTCCAGTCTTTCAATTGAAAGGCCATTCTAGTATTATCATCACTTCCTCACTTATTTGCAACTATTCTGTGTGTATACACGCGGCTACAAATTACTGAGCATGAGTCACTCACATCTTGAGGTTAAAACTGTTGGAATGTACAGCTACGCATACCATTTTGTTGTGATTACTGTATGACCAAGGGCAAACTTCTTCAAGAAATGAAGCTGCAGTCTTCAAGATGCTATTCTTGTCTACCTTGGTATTATTACGAAAGGAGAGCTTCACAGATCAGTGTCTTGAGACATGCTTAACAGCAACTGAGATCAGCGTCTTGGGACGCCTTTAAAAATGTGGAAGACAAACTATGCCTTCTGTTGTACCAACAGACATTGGATATAGCATTTAATGTGTTTCTGGTGTCTGAAAAATTTCAATATGCAGATGAGCGATCAACTGATCTATCAAAGTGCATAACTTGGCACATAGCATATTGGTGTACGCTTCACACTCATTATATCACAAGATGACATTTTTTGAGTTCATGGTTGATTCAACCCTTATGTCACAATGACTGCGCCCAAAGCCATTGAGTGTGTGTCTGTTTAACCTGTTTACCACCATGGTTCGACCCAAACCCATTAATATCAATAGTGATTGTGGATCTGTTTACAGGGAACTGGGGGTGAGCAGTTTGAAGGGAATCAGGATGAACAGGGTAAAATACTACGCGTATTAAATTTTTAGTGACATAAAAAGGCTGCAACAAAAAATTGACACCCTTGTCTTCAATGATATCAATGGCTTTACTACTTAGCCCAGCTGTACTGGGTACTTTTTGTTTTGGTTTGTGAAAAGACATGGCATTGTCTCCTACACAACAGAGTAAAGATCTACTGAGAATTCTCTATGGAGGACCCCTTGCAAACCATTGAACACAATTGCTTACTACCATATCTGCCTGTCACATCAGAGACTGGTTCAGGCATTCACTGATATCATAAACACTTACATTTTCATCTTCATTTTGAAATATGACGTTTGAAAGAGCGAGTAAAGTTAAGAGTACAACTGTTTTACATACACCTGTTTTCAATTGCACCCTGGCCAATTACTTAATTGATTTCACTGTCAAGGAATGTGATGGAAAAGCAAAGCTTTCATCCCACTG
This sequence comes from Ptychodera flava, assembly GCF_041260155.1. NCBI lineage: Eukaryota > Metazoa > Hemichordata > Enteropneusta > Ptychoderidae > Ptychodera > Ptychodera flava. The sequence goes on along the minus strand of NC_091928.1, from coordinate 19,898,222 downwards.
TGATGTTGTCTGGCTCTATTGTCTTTTAATTACAGCACAGACAATGCAACTGAAACAAAAGCCAGATAGGGTATGCCTACTTTCTCAAAAGCAGCACACCAAGTCTTTGAGTTATCAAGTCAATGAGGAGCCATAGATAATGACAACATATGCATAACAAATAAAAGTCAATCTGTTTAGGGGTTGGGGGCTTTTTTTAATTATCCTATGGACAATTGTACCAACTACAAGCCAAATTGGATTCGGTATTTTCAAACTTTCACGGAGGGGAGGGGAGAGTGGGGTTTAAGTCAAATTGAATGGGTTTTGTTTGCCATGCACATGTCTAATTATCCTTGTTCCTTCACAAATACTTTGGACATAACCTTGTTGATGACACTTCAGAATTCAAATCACAGGTGTGCCACATACCCTCATGTACTGAGTACCGTACTGCAACAGACACCAGACAGGTGTATCAAACACCCTGATGTACTGAGTACTGATAGGTACGGTGTGTCACATACATGTACCCTGATGTACTGATTACTACAACAGACACCAGATAGGTATGTCATATACCCTGATGTACTGAGTGCTGCAACAGACACCGGACAGGTGTGTCACACATGCCCTGATGTACTGAGTGTTGCAACAGACAGCGCACAGGTGTGTCACACACCCTGATGCACTGAGTGTTGCATCAGACACTGGAAAACCCTCACCTGTATGAGTAAGACAGTCATGCCAGTGATCCGCGTCCTACTATTGTTGTGCAGTTGCATGTTGACGTACATATTTTCACCCGGCTGGTAACCTTTCCTGTCCAGCTCAACCTTCACGGATAGATTGCCAGTTTTATTGCAACATCCAATGGCTCTTTCCTCTTCATGTTCCATGGATTCCTACAGCAGGATGAAAAATAGGAGGGATGAAAAATTGGGAAAGGCAGAGGGGAGATGAAAAAGATACAAAAGAGACATGGATTGATAACAGATTACAAAACTGAACGATACCATATTACAGTGTGCATACATGTATGTACGGTACAACTCCTGTTTAGATTATATCTGCATTCTTCAACATATTGGTATCTACAAATAACTAAATTTAGTTATTGAAAACTGAATGCTTGCATGTCAACAGTATATTCCTATAAGCAAGAATCTGGCAATTACATATCTAGGAATTAGTGATCTATATGTGTGACCTTTGGACCAAGTTGGCATCATTTAATGACAATTATGCAAGTACAATCAAATTGTGCTATAAAGTGAAAGATCTCTAATGTACTGTGCATGATGGCTTGAAAATAATAATCAACAGTAAACAATTTTCTGTGAAGTGATACAGTTTACAATTATCAAATAGAATTTGGTTGAATGTATAGTTAATGTTCAATGAACTTGTTGATCTAATAAGATCTATTTCACTTGCAGACTACTCCAATCATTGCTACTATTGCCAACCAAATGGCTGAATATGAATAGTGTATTTGTATTTTGGCAAAATCAATAATCAACAAATATTGACCTTCAAAAGTTGCACTTGCTATTTGTAGTTTGTTTGCACTTTGATATCAAATATCTAAACCCTTTCATGCCCATTTCCCACTGAAATGGTATACCTTAACCATAGAGAACAATGGGATCGGGTCAAACCATCAAGACGAGAGGGTTAATAGATCTCACTAGCATGACAGAGATGTTCACAAAATTCAAACTGGTACTACATCAAATTACTGCATTAGGGAAATGTCACAAAATGGCCAGAAAATGTCATTCCGTCTTCACCTACATGTACAGTCTAAAGACTGTTTCAGTTTCTCATTTGTCGGTTGGTTTTGCCAATCGCATGCTGACAATGACAAAGATGCCTAGACTGTCTTAGGTAGTTTCCATGGCAACATAGACACACACTGACACTAGCAATGAGCTCTCTATACTGTAGTATTGTTTCTGTCAACTCTATCCTTGAAAAGATGTGCCAGTGGGAATGCTGTGAATCTCTCTATTTCCAGTGGATACCTTTGCATTGTGTTGACAAGTTTCAAGTCAAGTTCCAGGAGAGTGTCTCATGTCATGTGGTGCCAAGCATTATGCCAGCCAGGCATTGATGCCACAAAATGAACTTTTGATCTGTCCTGTAGCATAAATAGTCTACATTCCATGCAGATGATGGTGTTACTTTTGTTCTAACTCAAAACTAATCAAGTTATCTTGTCTTCTATACCAGTACTATAAAACTTGGAGAATTAACCCTTTCACCCCCAGTTCCCTGTATACAGGTCCAACTTTACCATAGAAAACAATGGATTTGGGACAAACTATGGTGGTGAAAGGGTTAAACTTGGGTCACCTACGGTATATGACTAATTGCCAGGCAAATTAAATTCATTTTTCCCACGGGCTACTGTATCAATTTAATACTCTACTAACTTTGGTTAAAAAGCAAGTCTACTTTCGATCAAAACTATAGTCCAAGCTAACTCCAATGTGTCCTTTAAGTCATCCCTTCAATCGCAAACCTGAACACAATCTTTATTTTCAATATTTCAAACAGATGAAAATAAGATGCTTTAAAATTTGTAGATGCCGTGTGCATTAAAAATGACTTTCAACATTGATCTCAAATAAAAGAACACTGTGTTTTATCCAAAGAAATTCTTCAATAGTGAGTGTATGTCTGCAAACAAATAACCATGAGTATGGCAAGTGTATGAAAGAATCTGTATGGTCAATCTTCTCTGCAAGGGCAGAACCAAGACCATACCATACCGGTACTTCTCTACATTGCCATCAACATAAAAAGTACAAAGCCCTCACATTCTGACATCATTTGATGTTTGTTTCTTGTGAGAAGTACCGTAAAGTTATGGTATTCTGTTGCCTGGAACATGTCAAGTTGGTGGCTGGCTGAGGTCAACTCATACAGTTCTGATTGGTACGTGGACATGTGTGTCATATCAATAATCTGATGATGTATCGCAATGTCCAGTACTACCGTATATACTGGTATTGTAAACATTGTGTCTTCAAAGTATTTATGTGTATATGAGTCTCTACCGCTTGTAAGAGCTTGGCTTGTTGTTATCGTTATTATGGCTGATATCGTAGTTCAGTAAAGAGGACAAACCACATTTCACACCAAATAAATAGAAAGAGAAAGAACATCAAAATGGCACATTTGACAAGACTGCCAGACTTACATATAGATCTATAATTTGATTAAGATCTGGTGACGATCCAAGCACCAGGAATTTCCTTTCTTTTTGTAAATTATATTTGCCGCGGATACAGTCCGCTAGAGTGGCTTCAATGGTGTATCTGACATATCCCTTGTCGGCTTCCAGTGAACACGGCAAGTTGCTATCCGGCACCGGGAAGTTGAATTTGAATTTGTGCGCCGCGGGGTCAAGGGTCAGTAACTTGGGGTCTTCCTGGTCAGGACCTGTGGAGGAAAGAAAAAAGAACAGGACTGAGAACTCGGCAGGTTGAAGGGTCAGGTCTGGGGGCATTTCAGGTCACAAGTTTGGGAGGAAAGAAATAAGAAAACAGCAGGGTTATCCTGGGATCTGAGATGGAGGGTTATGAATCAAGCAATGAGAACAAAAAAGAGCAAATGAGAAAAAAATACCCAAGGTACATTGTACATTAACACACATACAATATTTGTACAGCATATACATGTACATGTAACATTGCAAGCTTCTAGCTAAGTGGTTTGATTCACAAATTCAAGATGCCATTAATTCAAACTTTTCCATATATTTACAATGGTTAGGATGTCTTTTTATCTTCTGAAAGAAAACATCCAAAAATGTTATAAAAGAAAGCAGCTTATTCAAAGTGTCTTAAAATATATCCATTTATTTGGGACAATGTCAGATATGTCAATCTTTGCATCTAGGATTGTACATGTACATGAATGTGGTTGGTATTGTACTACCATATCAAGTTGTAAATTAGAATTCTTCTACTGTACAACTGTGCATGGCTGTCAATTATAGCCGGTCACCGGCGGCAAATCGCCGTCTGACACAGGTCTTGCCGCCGCCTGTTTTCCCTATTCAAGGCCTGCAATAATGATCTTTACACACGTTATGAATTCTTTCCTGTCCAAATTCTACCGTTGGCTGCGCTGTGCTACAGAGGCGCAGCCCCTAAGGCTCGTTGGTAGCCGATTTCTGATTGGTTTTAATCGGTACTGTCAAAAGCTTTACGTGTTCTGATTGGTTTTCGGACGTACACGATCGATATGGCTACGAAAGTCGACAGCCTCGCGCCTCGTTGGATTTATGGGTCCAAAAAAGACCCCCGAGAGGCTCACACTAGCTCTGGATATAAAAGTAATGTCAATATTTGTAAATCATTTTATTTTCCTGATGAATTTCAGTGATCGGGGGTTCAATCCATCAATGGTAATAGCATGCAATGCAGATTTCACGCCGCGTCTGAGCAAAATGCCATAGCATTACGTGTATTTAGCGACTGGAATTTTGATTTGTTTTCCCGTTTGCAGATCGTGAACGCTCTTTACAATGAGTAAGAATCGTTTACTCAACGCAAAACAAACTTTGTGGGGATTGACATAATTTTTAGTGAGTTTTGACTACCACTGAATTTTTTGCACCAAGCCGCCGTTCTATGAAATGTATTCGTACGGCTGTGTACTGTGGTTGTTTCGAAGGCCCGAGTATTGAAGTTTGATAAATATTTTCCGACATCCGAAATCTTTCCTCAAAAGCAAATATCGGTATTCCGATCCTTCAAATCATTTACCAAGACCAACACTTTTTAATGTTTAGGGCAATCACAAATTTAGCTAGGCTTGACTATATACTTTCGCGGTATCTTGCACGTACGTGCGGCGTGGAGGTAAACCATGTTTTGGATATGGATATAACATGCATGTAGTGAGCCTACCCACTTGGCAGGCGTGGGTTTCGACAAAACTCTGACTACTGTGAGGGATATCAAAATAGATACTATGATAGTCATCAGGAGAAAATATATGATCGTTAACTTTCACGCGCAAGGATTTACTATGTAAATAAATCAACATTCTCTCAATCTTGTCAACTGAGAGGCCGACGGACAACGAAGGCACGCAATTTCATAAGTGGATGTAAACTTGAGTATTGTAATTGTTTGTATGACGTAGCGTCTACTCAAATTGTCTCTGGTAATGGTCTCGTATTTACCCCATTACATTTGTAAATTTTCACACTGGAAATTCATAGCCGGTAACTCTGAGGAGAGGTCTTGAAACAGACAAAATAAAATTACAGCAGTATCAACCAGACGCAGATCGGAATTTTTTGTCGTGACGTTATGACATCAGTTTTACAGTGGGGACAAGATTTTTTTAGATTCTAATACGATTAGCTGTTTTTGAATGGGAACGTATTGCAATTATTGAATTACTTTCTGCAGGTGTTGTTTCTTAAGAATAGTTTCTGCAGGTGTAGTTTCTAAAGCTACATCTGAAGAAATAGTTTTTGCAGATGTGGTTTCTGAAGCTACTGTTTCATCAGCCTGAGAATCACACAATATTGAGGTATTGTCAGCTGGTACTGCTATACCGATACAAGCCTTGGGCTTAGATGAGTACTCCAGTGATTCTGATTATGGTTCAGATTATGATCTTTATTAAGCAGGTTGTAATTCAACACAATTTGTAGGCAAATAATAATAACCTGGTGTATCAATAAACATATAAACTCCGTAATACTTCTGTTTGTCTTCCATAATTTATTTCACAAGATTCAATTTCATGTTACTTTTTATACTTCAGTTATAATAAACTTGACAGTAAATTGCCCTCAAAAGTGCCACCACAGGCCACCATTGAAGATGAATAATTAGAAAAGCTTCAGCTTCAGGAGGGGGGACACCCCCCTCCTGGCCTCCCCCCGCGTGCGCTTGCGCGCACACCTTGCTCCGCTTCGCTCCGCACAAGGCTGTACCCTCCTGTTCTTTCACTTGTACCCTTCTATTCTGAAAAACATTGACAGCCCTGACTGTGCATGGTGTGAACAGTCAGCTGATAATAATAACACTTGTACGCTATGTACGCTTGAAAGGTTCATCAAAATCTTAAGAACAAGAGTCTGCTAGTGATTCAACGACCTCACGACAAAAACACAATATGATGGTACTAAATGTGTGAAAATCTTGATCAACTGAGTGGCTTACGTCTGTCAAAAGATACATTGGAGAAAAAATTGTGAAGAAGGCAGAAAAGTTGCACTTCGCCTTCAGAAGACATGTGAAAGAGTAGCTAATGACAGTCTCTTTCCAGTATTGGTATTGGTCAAAGATAAGTAATAAATAATTCATGACCGTCGCATATAATTAGTCAGTTTGATTACACTGAACTTGTGTGAAATAATCTTGATTGTGATTTCGCTGTCTGAAAACAAAAGATTTTACAGGCAAGAAGCAATCAAGTCCCCAGGATACCTAATCATGTATGACACAATGCAGTACTGCAAATAAAACAAACAGAATTTTTAATTAACCCAGCAATGTGACTATCATCTGGCAGCATGGACTGTTTTTGACCTTTGACCTTCAACAACACTTGAGGCTCAGTTCAAACCAACTTTTTTCTTCTCATTGGACAATATGATTGGATGGGAAAAGATATGAAATAATTAAAGGTACCAATACTACCCCTGTAACTTAGACAAATATTTCCATCATTTTCCTTCTGTAAATAAATATGTCTTTATTTGCTTTCCTTCATTACATTACAAGGTAGTGTGTGCCTCAAAAGTGAAAGACACTTTTGCTCAAACTTTCCTCAAAGAATATTTCAACTATTCTCTTTCAAAATCAAGAATAAATATCGGGAGTCACTGTGCAAAGTTTGCTGCTAGAGAAACAAATTACCCAAGGTTTACCGATATTTGAAATTCAAAATGGCTGCCATCCCTGAGTTAACTCTATGGAGAAAAATAAAATTTTCGATTTTTGAAAAACTAAGACAGTGAAAAGTTTTCTTACATCAAGAGCTTTAAAATGAACCCCCAAAAGTGGTAGATCAGAAAAAAATTTAAAAAGATTCAGAATCCAAATATCTGTTCCCGAGGAAAGTTCTACCTTACCCGAGGAATATTCTACCTTAAAATCAGTTTTATATTTGCCAACACAACAGCTTGTATACAATTTGCAGTATTGTCACAAATGAATACTAATCTGGACAACGCTTTGCCTTCAAGAGGTCTTCATTCAACCTTTTTACTGACAGGGGTTCTTCTACCTTTACATGCATATGTTATCATTCTTAAAACCACGCAATGGTTGACCTGATTCACCTTTGGAATGCCAAGACATTTCAAAATGTGAACATCTGGGAGGTATGGTCCTGCACACTACAACTGAGACAGCCCTCAGGATGAAAACTTCATCTCTTTCAGATACTGTATCACACATGTATATGTACTTTCTGACTCTTTCGAAAAGCCTTGCGGTCAATGACATATGCATCAAATATGCACCTCCCTTGCAGAAATGTTCTCTGAGTCCTATAGGATCATTTTTTCTTATCTGGAGAACATACTGTACATCTCTGCAGTCAAAGGGCAAAACTCACACTCAGACAGCAGTTGATGGTCGTACATCTGATAGACTGTACATGCACTGACTTCAGGTCATTGACAGGCAAAAATACGACCAGGCAACACACATGCAACACTAACATCCTACTAACTGGGGGATATTTGCCACAATATAAACTCACTCACCATAATATTAACCTCCTGAACCCAATTCCCCGCAATACACGTAGATCCAATCACCCAATCATAAACAATGGAGGCTGAATTGAAACTACGCTGTGGTGAAATGTTTAATCCTATAAGCACTCCATAGAATATATCCAATGCTAATTAAATCAATAACTCCAGTAATGAATCAAATGATTATGGATATTACAAAATTTCACTTTCCTTTCATTGATATTATAAACATATTTTTGACCCTAAGACACCGGTACTACTGACTGCGTTTTGCAAGGCCTTTTTTTCCATTCACTTTCTTTCAAGCCGTTTTCCAAACAGGTGTACTGGCTACCTCATGCAATCAGTCATGACCCTAAGCGACCACATCAACTCACTGGGGAAAAGACACTATCAGTTAATTGGAATGTGAAATATGGCCGACTGGAGTCTTGAGTAACCAGTTACAATACACCGTTCATGAGAAGACCTCTCCACTGGTTTAAAAATATGCCGGTTTTAGCCACCACACACTTCAAAACTGTTGTGGCCCACTGCAGACTACAGTCTCAATGCGGCGTATTGTGCGGCTCCGTTTACAGAGGTCCTTCCCATGGTGCACCGGTAAGCGGGGTGGATTTCAGCCTGCACAATATCGAGTCACGCTCAATGTTTGATTAGCGGTGGACTGAAAATAGGTCTATCAGAACGTGGCAGAGCAGAGCCAGGAGTCTAGCATGTACGTGATGTCTGGAGCTACATGTACTCATAACCAGTCTGGATTTCTTGCATAGCTTGCCATTTGTAAACTATCCCTGCATTAACCTCTGTCTTGGTGGTGCATACTGCAATTTTCTGAAAATAAACCTGACATTTGTACTTTCTCAGCACGGAGAGATGGTGTTCATTTCCTTTCAAGGCATTTGTGCTTCATTACCTCCTTTCAATGATTATTTTTGCTGAGAGTGAGAGAGACAGCGAGAGAGAAACAGATTTTTGTAGTCACTGTAAAACACTGCCTATCAGACCTAAAACAGCTCTCAACCGTGATTTTAATGACGGGGAGACCTTGTGACAGTACAGGTTGTAAAACATGGGGAGAGAGTAAACAAACAAACAAAAAAAGAACAAAAAGCGTGAGACTTTTAAAGAAGTAACACGCTTGCATGAACACGTCCTTGATGGTTCTGTTGCTTTTAGATACAGTGTGTGTTGAACATTTCGTTGTTGGTGCACATTTACATGTGCACTACTGTATACCGGTATGGTGATTCTGTTCATCTGTGTGCAACGTCACACCTGTCCCAGATACACGGACTGTCTCAAATGCAAGTGAATGGCTATGCTGGATATGGTCTGCTGGGCTCCCCCTCCAGCCCCCCTCCTCCACAGGTCTAAATAGAGAGTTTATTGTGATCTCACACCTGTACATGTGTGACAGACAGTGTGAATCCCTGATTAGCACAATGTCACTTATGCCTATATTGTAACAAGTGTAAATGCCTATATTTTAACTAAAGTGTAACTAAATATACATGTAACTGCACATGATATTGCCAAGTGATAGAGTGTACCTGCTTCTACATCAGAGTTCAGAGTCTGTTACGCCATCTTTTTGCCGCAAATCAAGTTACATTAAAATTATCAAATAATTGTACATTGGTGACTATACATGTAGCAATGATTTATGAAAGAAACCATTAAGTCTCTAAATTTACTTTTTGATAGAAAATGAAAGACGGTATGAGAGGTCACGTGACACGAGTCACATCGACAGGTTGCATGTTCACATCGTTCCGTGAAAACCTTTGCGTTTTCTCGGAAACTTTGGAAGTTTTTACTTCAAAAGTCACCAAAGAAGTTGTTCGAAGATGGGTGTAGATATTGTTAGTTGGAGAAGTCGGATTGGCTGCTTTTCTCAACCGAAAAATTGGAGAAATATTTTGACTGGGCAGAATGGCGTGACGAGGACTCCATACAAGCGCGGCATAATGCATAGAACAATGGCCTACTTGCTGGTTTGTACATTTATTATTTGCGGTGCAGATTTAATAATATCTGGCACAGACTTGTTCTGGACATCATTAGAAGAAACTGGACAGCTATGTCTTGCTCAAGATTTGAGTCAGTGCACGCTGAAGTCCGCACAAAGAAGCTTTCTACCATTTCATTCGAACTTCACCGATCCGTGTCCACCTCTCAGTGCATGCATTCTACAGGTGTCAGAACAAGGTGTAAAAATTCCGTGTTATCTAGATGTACAGCGACGGATTTTGTTAGCTTTGAGGTCAGTCAGCCATTTATTACACGACTGCTTCAATTATCAGGTGACATTGAACTAAACCCTGGGCCAGAAAAGGATATACTCGAGGCTATGGAATTATTGAAATCTGAAATATTGACCGAAATGAAAAATACTCGCAAAGAAATTCGGGGCGAATTACAGTAACTGAAAACTTCCCAGGGTGAGTTGAAAAATTCCTGCTTTGAACTTAGCAATGAATGTAAAGAGCTGAAAACGTCTGTCAGTAAAATAGAGGCTGAAGTAAATGAACTGAAGGAAAACCGAAATGTGACCGAACTCAATATGTCAGCCACATCTCAAAAACTTGACGAAATTGTGGAGCGTCTAGATCAGCTTGATGACGATACAGACAGACTCAAATCATTCTCCAGGAGAGACAACGTAAGGCTATACGGCATAAATGAAGATCCGGGCGAAACATTCGACCAATGTAAAGAAAAAGTAGTAGAAGTTCTAAACCAACACGTCGGCAAAAAATCATGGAACTCAAGATATATCGTAAGAGCTCACCGTGTTGCTGTAAATTGGACAGATAAACCGCGTCCAATAATTGCCAAGTTCCATCATTGGGATGATAAAGTACTTGCCTTGACCGCGCGACAAAAATTGAAAGAAGTCGGAATTGGAATAGGGAACGATTTGACAAAGCGCCAGCGGAGGACTGTTGCAGATCTTAGGAAACAGGGTAAGACTGCATATTATAAAAACGGCAGATTAATTGTTTCTCAGAGTCGTACTGATGGAGATTCAAGACAAGGCACAAACGGTGGTACAGCTAAATCAATGACAAAGCATGATCGTCCGCGAACGCGTCTGCAGTCCCGCATGCAGGGAAACCCAGACTAGGGGTTCGGCCATGGCCCAACTAATGTTAGTTTTTTGACATGGAACGTTCAAGGCTTGAAGACCAAGCTCCATTCTTTTGATTTTGCAAATTATTTTATGTCTTTGATGTTGTTTCCTTTATTGAAACTTGGGCACAGAGAGATGGGGATTTTTCAAATAATTTCCCAGGTTTTCAGATTTTCGATAACGCTCGAGGGAGAACGGCGAGATTTGGTAGACACCCTGGTGGTGTTTGTACAATTGTACGCAGTCACCTTGGAAAATATGTCAAACAGATTAAGTCAAATCTCCATGATTGTATTTTTCTTCTGTTTGAAGGAGGTATTTTTAATTTAGACAAAGATGTTCTTTTTTGTAGTATTTATATTTCTCCTCGGTACTCTACTGTTTACGAAAATTTGTCCTCTTTAAATGGTGTAGAATTATTAGAAAATGAACTGTGTAACATTCTTGCAAAATTACCCGAGGTTTATTTGATAATACTGGGGATTTGAACGCCCGTACTGGTGAAGAACGGGATTATATAATAGATGATGACACAGAACACATTATCGATTGTGCGTATGTGTACGACAGAGATTTTTTCAATATGCAACGTGTGTCAAAAGACAAAGAAGTAAATTCCTTTGGTCACTCTCTTCTTTCTCTGTGCTGTACTTTTAATTTGCATATTGTAAACGGCAGAGTTGGTATGGACGCAAATATAGGTGAATATACATGTGTTGCAAATGCTGGTACGAGCGTAGTTGACTACACTATAGTATCGTCAAAGCTGTTTTCTATCCTTTCATCTTTTGCTGTAGAAGAGCGCACCGAATCCGATCACTTTCCTTTGTCCTTTTCTGTTAAATCAATGGATAAGTCTGATGTCGGGTGCGTGCATGATCATAACACAGTAGCTCTGAAAAAATGTATGTGGCGTCCTGAAAAGGAAACTTCCTTTTTAAATGTTTTCCAGTCAAGTGAAGTTAAGGACAAACTTGATGAATTAGTCGCAGATACAAACTCAAATATTGGGGATTTTATCCATGAAATAGTAGATTCATTTATGTTTGCTGCAGACAAATGTGACATGGTAAAAAAGGTTTCAACAAATATTTCAAAGTATAGAAAACAACCAGTTTGGTTTGACAGAGAGTGCTCTGATTTAAAGAGTAGAAAGTACTATTTTTTAAGAAAATTTAGAAAGTCAAACAGTACAAATGATTTACAGTTGTATAAGGAATCACGAAATCAGTTTAAGAATCTGTGTCGTAACAAACAACGTGTTTACAACAATGATGTAAGAAATACACTAACGTCATTGTCCAGCTCTAATTCAAAGTTATTTTGGGGAACTTTGAGACGTTTGGTATCTTCTTATCCAGCGCAAGTTGATATTATGCCAAGGGAATTTTATGTTTATTTCAGTGAGCTGTTTGCACTCGATGAGTCTTTTGTAGATGATTTTGCTATGTCCGATGACCTAGAAAGTCTTTTAAGCGGGGTTGACATGTTTGAAAACTGCGATGAGATAGATTATGAAATTTTAAATCGTCCTATTTCAAACGATGAGATTGTTAAAGCAATATCTAAATTAAAAAATGGAAAAGCAGCTGGGCCAGATTGTCTCTTGGGCGAATTCTTTAAATCCACTAGCAACTTTTTGGTTCCGTATCTCAGTGTCCTTTTTAACAGGCTTTTTGATTCTGGTACTTTTCCAGAGGATTGGTCCAGAGCTATTATCATTCCATTACATAAGAGTGGTTCATTTAATAATCCTGAAAACTATAGGGGAATTTCTTTGCTTAGCATTTTCAGTAAAATTTTTACTTCCATTTTGAATAGTCGTTTGACTTTCTGGTCAGAAGCACTTGGAAAAGTTGACGAAGCACAGGCAGGTTTTCGTGGTGGTTATTCGACTGTTGACAATATTTTTATTCTTCAGTCCATCGTCCAGAAGTATTTATCACGTAAAAGAGGCAAATTTTACTGTGCATTCGTCGATTTTTCCAAGGCATTTGATTCAGTGGAGCGCAAGCGACTTGGTATATCCTCTTACGAGGTGGAATCAAAGGAAAAATGTTTAAGATTCTATATGCAATGTACCAAGATGTGAAATCATGTGTACGGGTAAAACATCAAGATACAGGTTACTTTGATTGCCCTATTGGCGTACGCCAAGGTTGTATGTTAAGTCCTTTTCTGTTCTCCTTTTTTATAAACGAATTAATTAGTGAAATACAAAATAGAGGTTATCGTGGCATCCAACTTTTTCCAGATTTAATAGAAATTTTTTGTTTGCTATTTGCAGACGATGTTGTATTATTTTCAGATACAATTGTTGGCTTGCAACGTCTACTTTATTGTCTAGAGTCATATTGTAAAACATGGAAATTGTCAGTGAACCTAGCTAAGACAAAAATTATGGTATTTAAAGCAGGAGGTTTTCTTTCAAAAGCTGAGAAATGGTTTTTCAATGGGAAAAGAGTACAAGTTGTTTCTTATTATAAATATTTAGGTATTATGTTTTCATGTAGACTGATATGGTCGATGGCAACTAAAACGTTAGCACAGCAATCACGTAAAGCTTTAATGGGTATTTGTAAGGTTAGCAGAAAAATTGGTATGCTTCCTTATAACACATTCTTTAAATTATTCGACACTATGATTTTACCTATTTTGACATATGGGTCAGAGGTTTGGGGTTTTGAAAGACATGACAGTCTAGAGAGAATTCACTATTATGCCTGTCGTTATTTTTTAGGAGTTGCTGGAAATGCACCAAATGTCGTAGTTTTAGGGGAATGTGGTAGACATCAAATCTTTTTATATACGGCAAAACGTTGCATTAAATATTGGACAAAACTTCTGAAAATGCCTTCAAGTAGATACCCAAAGAAATGCTACAACATGCTATATACTATTGAACAATCAGGTGTTAGATCCAAACCAACATGGGTACAGCATATTAAAAAATTGTTGCAGTTATGTAATTTACATGATGTTTGGGAAAAACAAGAAATAGATGATGTAAATTCTTTTATGCAAACTTTTGTTCAGAGATTTAAAAATTACCTGTATGATAAGTGGTATAGTGAAGTCTGTTCACTCGAAAGTTGACATGGTACAGACAATTGAAATCATCCATTGAGCCGGAAAAGTATCTTTTTTCTGTGAAGATCCTCGCACATGCGCGAATGCTTGCAAGGTTTCGCACTTCTTCCCATTATTTACGGATTGAGGTGGATCGTAAATTCGGAATAGACCGAGATTTAAGATTTTGCTTACTATGTGATAGAACAGAAATTGAGGACGAATACCACTTCCTTTTAATTTGTCCTTTTTTGAAAATCAGAGAAGGAAATACATTCCTGTAAGATATTTTAATCCACCTTCTGAAAGGAAATTTATTCAATTGATGACAACTGATGATATAGCTACTTTGCAATGTTTATCTGCATATGTTTTTCATTCAATGCGACTGAGAAAGGAGTTGAATGATATGTAAAATGTTAGTGTGTGTGATATTCTACTTTCCTGTCACTTATTTCATTTGAATACTATGTAAAGTATGATGGGCCGAAGGCCTTATATTACTGAATAAAGACCTTAGACAGAAAGACGGTATGACATCAGCATGTAAAGATATCCAGCTCATTTTGTACTTTATTAGCAGTAAAAAAAAATAAAGTTACACGTCCATTTACTTTATATACCGTACATTTAGGGTATGCCGTTCATGTTGCAGTTTATACATGTACCAAGCAAGGCCAAATTATAAAGTGCAAAAACAGATTTTAGCTTTCTTATACATAGGTAAAGTTCAGCATTGTTATAGATGTAAAGTGCAATGCACTGTGTAATGATCATACGTAACTATGGTTATGACTAGACATGTTTTACATCAGACATTTTCCAACCTTTCATACACATCTGGTAATACTCAAGTCATCTTATCATTGGACCCTCCAGCACGGCTACATGTATTTTCCATTAGCTTTCAAGTTTCAGTCAAACAAATGGAAAACCAGAACAGGAAGGACAGATTCCTTGTCTTTAATCTTTTGTGTCTTTCATATTAATGACAACACCATAGCTTTCACTTGCGCCATGTTTAAACTTAAAGCAACACGTCTATCTAACCCTTTGTCAATACAAAATCCTAAAGCACAGACCTGTACAACATAAGGGCCGTTCTGACACAGCATTTAACAACGTTGTGAACGCCGTTGTTATGGTAAACAACGACGAAACCACGTGTGAGAACAGTTAACGACGGTGCTGCGACGGCGTCGATCTACGGCGTCGAATTTCGTCAGACCTGCAACGGCGCGCCGACGCAAATTGTGTGTCAGAACGGTTAACGACGGTGTAAACGCCCTCTCGCGACGACTTTTGTCCAAAACATTACCTCTGACCTATCAGCTCGAGTGCACAGTACGCATAGCTGGACTCGACACGAACCATGGAAGACAACAGATCTCTCGCTCCCATGTATAAAGTGTGAAAGAGGCTGCCCACCTAACTATCCAAAATGTTTTGTGTCGAGTTTGTGTTTGGTTCGTTTCAAAATGTGTTCCTACATTCTTATCCGATTGTTTGTGTTAATAAAAAATGTTTGTTTCGCCTCGGATATTTGTAGGGAAGTTTGGATTAGTGTGTACGGTAATCTTTTGTTTGTGTGGGGAAAGCTTATGGCGAGACGCAGCCGGACCTATGGTGTTACAAAGTTGATAGAGTGGCCCTTTGACGCTAGCGTTTCGAAACCCGAGTGTGGTTTCTCATCAGTCGCAGTGTAGATTCTTTCCTTTGTTTGGTTTGTGAAAAATTATTTTAATGGGTTTTAGTGATCTTGCTCATCGAATAGCAAGGCAAGAATATCAATGTTTGGGTCTCGTTGTGAGTCCATTTATGCATTCCTGAGGCGACGATTGAACTGTTGAATCCGTCTGGATCGCATATGAAGGTGAAATACAGGAGACACGCCGATACAGTTGCGTCCTGGACATCCGCCATTGTTGTTTATATCCAACCTGTACTATAGACATATATTGAACGTAGAGGGCGCAAAACACCGGTGTTTTCCTCAAAACACCGGAGGAAATTCCGTGTATGGACATAAGTAGAGATTAAGGGTTAATCCACAGGTGTTTACCAATCAAAACCGTTAGTTACCGGCGGCGTTGGTTTGGCTAGTGGGAACACAGTACAACATAGATCTAGATACATGTACACATGTACAGATATCAATAGAACACTGTGAGGGTGCAAGATGCAAAGTCCTTCACGTAATGTGCAAATTATATCTACCTTGAATATACTTATCCCTTTGAGTGCTTCAATTTTTCCTACTAAAATTTCAGTGTAACATTTTACCACGTGTTATGAATTTTTCTGTAATTTTTTGATAATTTTGGACTGACTGGACAAATCCTTTCATTTGCTAAAATTTTTGACCAAAATTTTGGGAAAAATCTGAAAAAAATTCTCCAGATCTAAAAAAAGTTGCTGGCTATGTTACATTCTTAAGACAACAGAAGTTGACCTTGGCACTCAAAGGGTTAACAAAGTGTAAAACACAGGTCTAATAAACTAGATGGTCATTACAAACTACATGTATTGCAGCAAGTAAAGTGTGATACCAAGGCAGAATGAACTTCAAGGACAGATACAAGTATTCAGACTCTAAAACTTATAAAATACCGTTTTGGTCTACCACTTGTGGGAACTAACATATACATGTACATTGAAGCTCATGAAGTAAAGTTTTCACCAGTTATTTTTGCAAAAATAGAAAATTCAATTTCTCAAAAAAAGAGTTAGTTCAGGGATGCCAGCCATTTTGAAATTTCAAGTGTTGGAAAATATTGAGTGTTTTGCCCTAAGTATCAAATTTTGCACTGTGTCCCCTGATTTTTATTCTTGATGTAAATTTCCTCAGGGCAAGTCTGAGCAAAAGAATATGTCTTTCAAATTCAGGGTGTGTACATATACTACCTTCATTAATGATTCAAACCTGAGTTATTTTACATGTACTTGGTATCTTATCATATCAATTAAAATCAACTTGACGAAAACGTTTCACAATGGTACGTCAGAGCTCCATGAGATGTAACATTTTATACACTGGCCAGTGTTTTTTACTGTTTTTGTAACATAAAGTTTTGGCGTTACTCCTTTATGCTGAGCTACCCAGTGTTCAGACAGTCAACACTGCCCATATGTATGTACATGCATTGTCTTCTATACCACTGTGGACAAATGCATTGTACTCTGGAATAGAATCTATTTGTCATTACATGTGGCAGTTACATTGTATATTGTACACACAATGTAGTGTGTTTGCATAGCTAATACTTCACATTGCAGCATACTTTTGGTAAAGAAGCCAAATATACTTGTTTCCTAGAACATACAATTCTCAAACATTATTTATTAGTTTCACCACCGTCCCTCCACTCTGGGTGGAGGGACGGAGGTTTCACTGAAAGATATGCTATATTTTTTATCTCTATATTTTCCCTATACTTACAAACTGTTTTTCATTTCTATAGAAAGAAATGTTTCAAATCCACGTGAAAGAACTCTTTGGATGACTGGACTGCTCAAGATGAACATTACAAAAAAAGCACCTGCACAAGACACAAACACTGTAATTGTTCTACAACTTTGTCAAGCTTTGAATAAGCAAGCACTGTGTGTACATTGTAAGCTGTATCTGTATTCTAACTGTGCACTATAAACAAACAGGGTTGGAAATACCAAACTGGAACTGGCTTACAAATCCCCATAATCCTTTTGTTCTTATAGAACCCTCCCCTGAACACACACAGGAGTCACAGGGTATTTTCCAAGTTCAGCTTTTATATTCTTTCTCTTCCTACATGAGGTATTTTCATCACCTGTAACTTTATTTGCAGTTACAGTCCATGCCATTGGTCAACTCAGTCCAAAAACACAAAAAGTTGGGTCAAGGCAGTCAAATATTGACCCAGCCGATTTTTATCGGAAAATTCAATGTACCATCTTTTGCCGTTCATGTTGATTTGAAGCATGGCACATTCCATATGATATTGAGTGACATTTTTTTTCTGGATTATAACTTTTATGCATGTTTGAAAAGTAAAATATTCATACAAAGTGTTCAGGAGTCTGTATCTTGTTTGATGGAGTTCACCTATTGAGGTTGACCTTGACATCTTTAACATGGTGTCTGTCATGGAGTGTACACACAGCTATGCAGGTGTACACGCTAAGTGAACTTGAATTTGACAACTTGCATCAGGCTGCCAGCCAGTCACGCCAAACAACAGCGTACACACTCTTTACATTCATACATGTATATGTACTTAATGATTAACAGTTCTCTGAATGTCATGGTCATAATCTCCCTTCACAGAAGAATTCTACCTGACGGAGCAAAGGAATTTGTAGAATTTTATCAATCATCTCGTCAGTTTCAGAGCCAATTCTAATGTACATAAAATGTTGAATGCTGAATGTTTGCAGAGTATGAATCAATCATAATCTGGCACATGGGCTTGTGAAAAATCGTGTTCAAACACTTAATGCAAAAAATTTAATGAAACAATAGAAACATATTGATGTTGGGTTAAATCACAACATCAATGCTTAAGAATGAGTAGATAAAGATATTTCAAGTGGTTGTACATGTATGTGGTTGTACAGGGATGTGGAAAATTTTGGTTACAGGTGGCAAAAATAAAAGTACATGCGATTACAAATGTGCACATGAAGTTTGTGCAAAATGTCCTGATTTGTTACTAACACTAAATTATCACAGCCGGCAAATTTTAGCTGACAGCCGGTTGTGTTTGCGGGCAGCCGGCTAATTTCTACATCTCTGTCTACTCCACAAATCCTGTCAAAATACCCAATATTCAACTTGTCAGTGCAGCCTGCATGCATGTAATGTCCACTGTTATTGATAAAAATTGAATTCCAGTCTGGACTAGAATTCATTTGTCTACAATAACACAGCACCCATGCAACGTTGTGTTGGCAGGGGTAATTTGTATCTATAATGTAATTTTCGGAGGAAAAGAAATCTTTTTTGTGTAAACTCATTTCACAGAATGAAAACAATGCAAATATTATTGAATGTTATTGCTTTTGGTCAATTGCTGTAATTGTGGTATGCCAGTAAACACTATACAGGGATAGCCAAGTCATTGTACAATGTACATGTGCAGTGTTCTCTACTGCTTGGAAAAATAGCAGGATGGTCAATTTACATGACAATGAAACATTTACATATTCTTTTGTTGTGAAAATATATTCTTTTGTATGGTCATTAGCATATGAATAGATTGCTCAAAAAACAGAGGAGTGGCCAACCCCTCAAAATCCTCTTGTGGAGAACCCTGCATGTACCACAGCAATCATACAGTGTTGTATTGAAAGACTGTAGAAACAGAATGCTGACTGGGTTCTCGATTATTGCCCATGCCTTATGTTTAAATAGTAGTTCAGATATTTAGAAATTATATGCACATCCTCATGTATGAGTGTGCATGTATGTCCACATACAAGCACACATGACAGGTGTCCCCTCTTAGCCCACTTGATGCATCATTAACTCAAGAATTTTCTCCTTGCCTAATGAAAAATTTTAAAATATTACACGCATTTTACACGGGTGACTTGAGGAATTTGTAATAAATTCCTGAATCGAATTGACTGTGACATATCAGATATGTTAAAGTGTGAGGCAATACAATGGCATGTACATGTAGGTGCTCGAGTTTGAAATTTTGCTACACCTGAACAATACTGGACCCAACCTTTGTTAAGGTAGAACGCACCTCGGGGACACACATTCGGACTCTCAAACTTTTACAATTCTCTTCTGATATACCACATGTGGGGGTTCATTTTAAAGCTCTTGGTGAAAGAAAACTTTTCACCGGCTCAGTTTTTCGAAATTCAAAATTTTTTATTTTTCTCTATAGAGTTAACACAGGGATGGCGGCCATTTTGAATTTCCAACATCGGTAAATCTTGGGTAATTTGTTTCTCTATCACCAAAATTTGCACGGTGACCCCCTATTTTTATTCTTGATTTTGAAAGAGAATGATTGAAAGATTCCTTGGGGAAAGTTAGAGCAAAAGTTTAAGTCTTTCACTTTCGAGGTGCATGAAAAAATTGACACTTTTAGGAGGTCCTCATACTCAGAGAAGCTTGACCCCATACGATGATGTTAATTTGTAACATTGTCCAGTGCGGGTCCAGTATTCTCCAGCCTTATTGACTTTTCTCCATCAGAATTCACCATTGACGGTTGTACTTACTTTGGCCCCACAGCGTGATGATTTCATCAAAGTAAATCTCTGAGGCTTGGTAAACCCCTTTCCTTGAGTTGTCTGACCACTGCACCCTCGCCTCACAGAATATCCTCAGATGAATGCCTGCGATGATAAAACAGATGACACAACACAATGTAATCCTCCATGTTGCTACATGTAATCTCTCTGTACATGTTACCAACTGTTTTTGTGTTCAACACAAACATAGGTACTGTATCTAGTCCATACTATGGTGATGTAAGACGACCTCTGTCATTGTCAACGGTGACAGTGATAGAATGTGATTACAAATAGGATGACCTCTTCTTTGTGCTACTTTCAAATGATGTCACAGTTCAGCTGCGAATATGAAAAAGTCACATGTATGTATATGACAATTTTTGACAATAATTTTGAAGATGAGCCAGCCGTGGTATATCACAAATATACCACAGTTCTTTTCACGTCTCAACCAATCAGATCACTGTATTTGCACCATCAATATACTGGTAATATAATTTTGGTTTTAGCAATTTCAACAGTTATATCCCTTTTCCTGCCAAGTCCATATTTCACCATAAGGTCAAGATAGTTAACATTAATAAAACGCAACATATTCCATATGGTGTATTTTAACATAATACTGTACATTTGAAGGCTGTTGAAAACATAAATACTGTAAACTTGATTTTTTTAGACTAAAGATGCTGTAACATACCAAGCCAAGTGTGTGAAAATACGTCATGTTTTGGCTCAATACCGCTTTTTACTGACTTGGCTGATGGGGAAGTAATAGTCTTAATACTGTCTGGCAGGAAAAGGGATATACATGATGGCTACTTGACTGTGTGGGAAAAGAAACAGAATACATATAAAATACGAAATATAGTGTACATTCCATCCATGGCAATAAAAATACTATTCTCTGTTGCTGTGCTTGTGAACAGCTTTACAATATTGGTTTTTGCAAAAGAATGCACAACAGACTCGTTTCTAGACTAATCAATTGCCTCTAGGGGCAGCTACAAGCACATAGCTGTACACTGCAAGCCTTAATTAAAGCCCAATCTGTTGCTGATAAGAAGATTATCACATTATTGATAACTTTGATGTTGTCTTTGCTGCCGTCATAACGCAAAAAATTTGGCCATTTGCCTGATTATTTGACAATTTGTCTCATCTACTTGAGTATCTCTGCTGACAAATTTCACCTCTACACCGATGACTTTGATCCACGCTGGATCGATTAAATTCAATTATGGGAGATTAAAATAGGTGTACTTGAGGTGCAAGGCCATTGTCTGGCAATTGAGGCGTTGTCACAACTTGTCACCAGATAAAAGCTGGATCAATGGGTATTAGTGTCATGGAGGAATGTGTGCTGTCCATGCATTGAACAGCACAATGGGCCAGAGTTGTCTTTGGGACAATCACTCTAATCCCTGTGTTATTGTTTCAAGCTGTGAAGATACCACAATATGAATACCATAAACCTGTAGCAACACAAAGCTGTGATAATCTCTTAGATAAACCGAGGTGTTGGATTTAACACTTGCTGTGTACATATCAGCACATCGAGATTTGCAAGACACACATCAAGGCTGTGATCTTGTTTATTTAGTGTTACAGCGAATGCTGCATAAATTTATTATGTAAGAATTTTTTTCCCTTTTTAATGGTAAAACTATTGGCAAGAAAATTCAGAGCTTTGCTGAAAGTACATGTATGCTGTGCAATGCACAACTTTTAAATTTCCTAGCCAGTGCGTCCTCAAAGTTGATCCGAATAAAATATGCATAATCACAAATATATTGGTATGGTACATGTATATGGCTGACACAAGGAGTCACAAATAATTCCCATAGACTAGAAAGATTCAGAAGCTAGGAGGGTACACTGCTTCTTGTGTTAACTGTTCATGACACTGTGAAACGAAGAGAGTGTACAAATGTGATTCTGACATTGAAAGTACATACATATTCGGTACAGCCAGTGTTTTCTCTGCCTGCTCACTGAAAGGGGCAATTTCTGCCCCATTCATCAAAATTAGGGGGCAGACTTGACATTTTAGGGGGCAGCATTTTTTAATCCTTACTAATGACATTAAAAAACATATCCTATCAAAACATAAACATAAAATGGCACTAGTATCCATGGAGACTGAACTACAACTATGTCCTTGGCTGTTCTTTTTCGATGTGTACACTCCACCTTATGCAGGTCACCAAAGTTGAATGGCAGGCGATCTAGTATTCTGGCCAAAAACAACAGCAAATTTACAGGTCACTACACTATTATATGCGCTTGGGTCACCATCATATGGGCGTATTTGCGTCCTTTGTTTTGTGTGCAATTTTCGCCAGTAACTTTTAAAGGGCAGAAAATGACTCGAAATGCGCGATTTGCACAATCGCGCAGTCGAGAGAAAACCCTGGTACAGCCACCACCCTTTTGCATAATATTTTTGATCCATCGTGAAAATTGACATGCCGAATTTCATTCTTCCAAACCTTATGTGTCAATGACGGATTATGCATCCACTGTATGGGATTTACTATGATATAATTATTTGATGGCATAAAACCCGGATCGAATTTCTATTCAGAAATTCTAGGCTTTATAGCGGGGTATATGTGACCCTAGATTTCTGACTACAAAAGATCTCTATAACCCTTTTCCTGCCGAGCGCCCCTGTCCGTTATCCTGCCAAGTCGGTCAAAACCGGCCCCCTTTTCCGTGTCTACAGAAGATAGGCTCTCCTGCACGCTTTCCTGCCAGGCATTTGGCGGGAAAATACCGCATTTTCGGGGTACGATTACCGACCATATACGTGTTAGACTTCAAAAATTTTTGCATGCCCGTATAGAGGGGCAACCGCTGATGAGGTTGTGTCCAGAAAATGACGAGGTCACGGGCGTTGTTTGCCCCGGGGGACGTGCACTTTTATGCCCTTTTCTAGCTTACTTTCGCGGAAGTAAAGCTCGTTCGCCGGCACGCACGGCCACACCGGGAAACATCACCTCGCTCGTGGGTTAGTAGAAGACCCAGGGGTTAGTGCTATGGGTGCGGCAGCACCCTCAAACCTGTCCTGTTTCCCCTGGGTTGTGTCACTTGGCCACGTACTTTGAACGACTTGGAAGAGTCGCACAGTGCAGTCCACTTTGACGTAGTGTCAACGACATAGTTCCGCCATTGAAGGAAGGCGTTGTACGTAGTTTGGCCAGTTCAGTGCACACTTAGCTCGTTAGTGTTACCGTTTCCTAACAGGTTAGTTTTGCAGTTGTTACTAAGGTGCAGTTTTGTACCACCTTAGCTCTGGACAGTGCAACTGCTCCATGCACTAACCCAAACGACAGATGGTCGGTACAACGTCTACGTCGCACGAGCACAGCCTCCGTTGGGCTGTGCCCCTCCCACGTGATACAACGCACGTTCATCCATTACTATAGCGTCCTTACGGATCTGCCAAAAACGAAAGTGGGGGTAAAAACAAAACAAACGAAAATATGCGATCATAGATAGTATTTTATTCGGGAATATTTACATTATGCCGAACAATAAATCTCGGAGTCTGTCTCGACGTCCGAGTGCATGGTCCGTGTTTCAAAAATTAAAAAGGGGGGTGGCAGATCCGTGTTTCAAAAATTATAATCGGGGGAATTGTACAAATAATCCGTCTAAACAAAACAAACAAACGAAAATATGCGATCCATAGATATAATTTTATTCGGGAATAATTTACATTATGCCGAATAATAAATCTCAGAGTCTGTCTCGACGTCTGAGTGCATGGTCCGTGTTACAAAGATTACAATCGGGGGGATTGTACAAAATAATCCGTGTTTCAATTTACAATCAGCGGGATCGTAAAGCACAAACAAACGGCACAACCGTGCTCAAAATGTGATCATGGTCCGTGTTAAGAATAGTCAGTCAAGCCACTGTAAGGCGAAGCTATCCCCTGTCCGTTATTTACGTCGGGTTCTCTTGCTGATGGGTGTCGTCGGGGCTGTGTGAGTAGAGGTCTGCACGCCAACGCTCCTCTTACCTCGTAGCATCATGCGATGATGAAAAGCCGCAAAACACTCGCCCTCGTGAAGATGAACCCCGCACAGACTACATCCTTTGGACGTCTCAGACAGTCGTCCGCTCGCAGTGGTCTTACCCTCTCTGCTGCATACTTTACAGCATTTCTGCCGCCCCTCCAAACGGCTGACAACGTGCATCGGCTGATTTTGTGGATTTATGTACGAGGAAAGAGAACGGTGGCCTCGACCTCTCTCACACTGGGCTGCGATCGCCCACAATAACCGCCAATGAGTTGTTTCCCGACACGCAGATGAAACATCTTATGGGTCAGCTTACTATCAGGGTGTACATGCTTGAAGCATATATACGGTATGCATTTACCAGGCAACATCAATCAGGTAACATGCCAGATATGTCCACCATCTGTGATTCTTGCGCCCAGTGTGAAAGTACTTGCGCTTCTGGTTGGCTCGGTCGACACCTCCCATGTACCGGCGATAATTATACAGCGACAGAGGCACTTGTCGCTGCTCGTCTCCCTCCCCCACTGGCACGCACTCCAAGGGTGGATAGACCGTATTCAAGATCAGCACCTGAGCGTTACTATCCTGATAAGCAGTGATGTTAAGACGAGAGTCCGTTCTGGTCGTGGCTTTCATATCCCCAACAGACAGAGGAAGGCGCTTCCTCTTACCCGGCGGAATTAATTGAGGGGGCATGGTGCGACGATTACGGCGGTTAAAACTCCCGACCATGTAGATCCCGGTCTCCATCAGCTCTCTAGCAGTAACGACCGTGCTAAACAGGCTATCACAAAATAGGCTGTGATTATATCCACAAAATGGCTGGACCAGCTCCATCGTAATTCTTTTCACCACACCTCGCTCCTGCCGTCTCCCATCAGTCCGATCCCGAAATTTCACACCTAGGTACGGTGCAAAGTTGGCGATGTATGCAGTGGTGGAGTCGCATAGCTGCCATATCTTAAAACCGTCTCGATCAGGCTTATGCGGTAATCTCTGCTTAAATTTAGAACGGCCCTTGAATCGCACCATGCCCTCGTCGATGGAGATCTCTCTACCCATCTTATAATTATTTACGCACCTGTCAACTAGGGCTCCATCCATGGATTGATTTTATAAAGGGATCCTCCTGACACCGACGTCGGCGGCGTGCCTCATCAGGATCACGACGTGGATCGTTCTCTGGGTCTGCCAGATGAAAATATCGCATAAGCTGCTGAAAGCGACTGCGGGTAATCACAGTAGAAATACCCTGGTTTCTCAGAAATGGATCGCTAGACCAATAATCCTCCACTGATGATTTACGGTCGATACCCATACAGACTAAGACGCCAATGAACGCCTGCACCTCTCGGTAGTCAGCGTTACGCCAGTATTTATCGATCTTTTTAGCGATATATCGCTGGTGGAACTTGGCGTATTTATTAGTCTCGTCCTTTGCCAATCTGATCAGTGTAGCTGGAATAAACTTAAAAAAGTAATCGATCTCACGGAGTGGCTGGGCAAGGTGAAAGTCGGTCCTCTCTCATGGTCAAAATCGATCTCCTCAAATATATTAGCATCGGTAGTTTCCGACATACGCCAGACAGGAGGGGTGTCATCCTCCGCCAACACAGCAGCAACGTCATCATCGTCGTCAGAGCTTGCCTCACCTACATACTGCCTGTCATAAAAGTCATCGTCCTCTGCCGCATCCTCGTCAACCTCCGAGTCGGACTCAGCGGTGATATCACCATCGTCTGGGCGTCTGGGCCTGAACTCGCCCGTAGCGGCATCAAGGATCATATCTGGCTCAAAATCAGGTGGGCTATCCTGATAACGAACCCTCCGCACTATCTTTTTCGGCGGGGACATCGCAGCACACGAAACTATGGCAGGAGCGGGCTGGGCAGCCTCTGCTGATGACGAGGACTCAAGCTCTTTCGCACTGGGCACAGGAACCTCTCCTGACGCAGGATGAGGGCTCATGGTGCACTCAACAGGTGGTGTCTCTCCCGGAGCAGCCGGGGAAGAACCAATGGCATCAGCCGTCTCGTTACTAACTGTCTCACTAGCAGCAGCAGACGTAGTCTGTGCAGGTGAAGTATCTCCCACAAGAGCAGCAGATGTCTCTGCAGGTGAAGTAGTCTCTCCCGGAGCAGCCGGGTGAGAACCACTGGCAACCGGTGACCCACCATCATCATCGGTAGAACGATCAGTCTTACGTTTACGCTTACCACTGGGCTTTCCAGCCGGAGATAGCTTCGCCTTACGGCGCGTTTCTTGCCCGACTTCTTCGAACTTTACTAGGGACATCACAACGATCGCTACCACTACGCCCGGAGACTCTGCATCTTTGAGCTTCAGTCGTCTGCTCGCCTTCAGAAAACTTTTGCGGTCCGTCAAGCTCATGTCTGGAACAGTGTCGACAGACTAGCAGGTCCCACCCTTTTAAAGCCACAGGGAAACAAAGCCCTGGACATGATTGGACGCAGGGGTGTTAATATATGCAGCCACCTGTTATTATAATGAACCTACGGCAATCAGGCCACCAACCGGTGCTGACATTCCTACCCGTCATGTAAATTGCCTGTCCGTACCATTTGATATGCTAATAATACTCGTTTGCAATGCAAATCCCTCGAGCACTTAGCATACCATAGTCAATGTCATTAGCATCTCAACTTGACATTCCGTCCAGCTGGGTACGTGGCATGCGCACCTGCCACCCAAGGACGTTGGCCCAAGCCCATGCTCAGTACGGGTGGGAAACCCGTATCTTTAACCTCATGTCCCTTCTAAGTACGCCCGAGCAAGGCGTATTGTCATCCAAGTCGGTGACAAGCCAACCCGACTGATCGCCCATTAAGCAGTAATGGACTGCCGTCTCGTTCTTGTACGGCAACGAACAGTGCTTCAGCGGCTTGTTTAGGTCATAACCGTTGCCTTCCGAGCGGCTTACCCAACTAAGGCGGTCAAAGATGAAGGATACCAAAATTGTCAACAGCTGTCTCAGCCTCATCCGTTGGGCAATCATGGCTCCTTCAAATAACATGGCCAGCACGTCTACGTCATCAGCGGTGATGACGACCCGTCATTGACGCCCGAGTGCGTAAAACTCGGAATATACCGACAGGTACCTCTACCTGAGTCGGTTATACCACGGTATAAACCAAACACAGGTCTGCCAACTCCCGTTAGACTCGGCCGTTAGCCGAACTTCACAGGGACAACATAGGCGTAACAAGTCGGTGAACAACGGTTCACGCACCTAACCGCAGCCGCCAAGTCAGTGAACAATGGGATCGAATTTCGAGGCCATGTTCGTGAATGGCAAGGCTGAGGCGGTGTGTTTCGTTGCACGCTTGAACGTCTAGAGCCAAGTGTAGCCGACAACGTCCGACATCTGACTGGGTAGTCTTTTCGAGAAGGTAACAAGTCGGTTAAAAGCGGTGGTTACCCTTCACAAATGTCGCTCAAGTCCGTTCGGATCAGTTCCATGTCAGGGACTAATCAAGCCGAGTCGTCAAATCCGTCGGCACTTCCCGTCAATCAGGACTAAGTCCGTGATTTTCGTCTCGCACCATTGGCAAAATTGCACCGCCAGCTGAGGCGGTCTTAGGCGGTTGCCTTATAGATTAGCATTGCCGAGACGGTCAATTTCGGCCGCAATCTATGTAGTGGCTCAGAGCCAAGTTAGACCAAACTCCGCTAGGATACGTCACCGTGCTAACCTGCCAAGTACGCTACTCGTCCCCCCCAAAAAAACCAGTCCCCCAACGGGGTGGGGACTGGCTGGGTAGCTTCTGCACCTTTCCCTGCCTCTGACTCCCTGTGAACCCATTTCCAGAGCAAACGCCGTTCCTCGCCCAAAACCTGTCCTCGAACGACCCCTAGCGTGAGCAAGGGTTTGCTACACGTAGTTCCGTCGACTAGGCAGGAAAGGGGGTACCAAAAAGTAGCCCGATTTCCACCGCCTTAGGAGAATAACGGCCGTGGCTGCTCAGCTTCTAGCTACACCGAATTTCAAGCGGATTTTCAACCGACTTGGCAGGAAAAGGGATAACAGAGAAACATCACTGTAGCATAATGTCACTATTTTTCATGAAAATCTCTTTTGGGAGAAGGTCCAGGAAATGACCCTCTTGTCTCCGACACCAGACAACCTTCCTTGATAAGAACGCAATTTTCTCAACAGCATAGTTTACACTGACCAAGTTGATGCAATCACTGCATTGCAGAAAACAGTAATTTATCCGATGTTTTGATTATTTTCGCCACTACATCGGCATGTTTGTCCCTAATTCCGATTTCATACTGATGACTTTGATCCAGTCTCCGTCAATTAAGAGAGATTAAAATGCTTGCGTTTCTACATATGTGAGCAAGGGACGTGGGCACTTGTATGTTGAAACCTGATAATGCTGGATGGGTATAGAGCGTCCAACGTAGGACTATGAGAGATATTCAGCTGAGATATATGCATGTGACAAAATTGTATACTTCCATGAATATGTAACAAAGCTCTGCGTGTACAACCAAATCAATGCAATGACAATTGCAATTGCTGTTTAGGAAGGATGCACCTTGGGGACAGAAATTCGGTGCTTCTAATTCTTTCAATACTTTTCTGGTCTACCACTTGTGTGGACCCACTTTGAAGCTCTTGAAGTAAATCATGTTTCAACAGGCTTATTTTTTTGGGAAAATTAAAAAAATTTAAATTTTTCCATACACTACAGTTAAAACAGTGATGGCTGCCACTGTGAATTTTATATCAGTAAATTTAAAGTAATTTGTTTCCATGGTACCAAACTTTGCATGATGACCTCTGATTTTTATTCTCGACTTTGAAACAGAATGGTTGAAAGTTTCCTGAGGAAAGTTTGAAGAAAAGTTTAAGTCTTTCCATTCTGAGGTGCATACCGGTATTACCTTAAGTAGTTTCTCTACTTATGCAATTTTTCATTATGATGACACCAGACCGATCAATTATATGGTTACCATGGTTGAGTTGCCCATCATTACCAACTATAAACGTCCATTTATGATTCTGTGATTACTGGAGCCAGTGTAATCCATGACAACACCACAACATGTACGCACAGTAGGCATTTTACCACGGGGATCACAATTTTTTTCTCTTCAACTTCAAAAACTCAGCGTCACATACACCTAAATGTGCATTTCGTCGGTCATTAAAATGCCGTACCTTTACCTGTGTGTACAAGTACATGTGAGTCAAATCTGAGTGTGGTTTACATGTACAAGTGCAAAATGGCTTCAAATCCAACTTTCAATGCAGAATGCCAAGAAAAATTTAAAATGATGGTTTAGCTGCATCTGGTACACCGGGGCTTCAGTGAATGACAATAAAATTGAGTCAGTGTATCTGTGTGTGGCAACGACACCTGCATTTCAGCCCTAACATCATGAGGCATTAACCCATGTCAAGCCAATACATTGTGCCCAAACACACAGCTCAACAGCCAGTTATCGTATCTACGTCTGGGGTTAATTAGCTTTTTGTACACTCAATCGACAGATGCCAACACAACCACTTTGTAATGTTGGGTTGGCTTGTAAGTTGTTCTGGGGATGTCTCCTAGCAACACGTTTTGACTGTCCTTAACCAGCAGAATTAGCTTCTTCTACATCAATTGGCAATCAATATTGTATTTTTACCTTTGCTATGACAAGACATTGCAGTGTACATTACGATCACCACAATGTGCCTAGAAGTCCCAACAAACTGAAATTAAACACATTTTTATTGTTAGAAGCACACTGTTTCAGAGAACACCGAGAATTTGCTGTCAAAACACTTATGATGATGTACTGGTACATAAAACTGTCCAAACAAAATCAATATTGGGCAAGTCTAAAATAACGGTAATATCAACTACACTACCTCTGGTACACAGTTGAACCTTTTTCACAATCACTTTATCTAATGCATTTCAAAATGTGAGCAAATTTCCAGCCTTTTTGCTAGTATTAAGCTTGTACAAAACTGGAAATAAAGAGTTTTATTTTCAGAAATCAGTACATTGTTACTATCACTGTCATAATGTCCAGCCAAAATTCTAAACTCTGATATGAACATTGGTGGACGTACCGTAAATGTCAGGGCATGATGAAGCGATTTAGTAACTTTCAGACAAGTCAGGGTACGTACAATACACCGTCCCATGCAATGCATTGTACTCTATGTTAGCATTTGCCAGTAGGAAAATCCTTGAATGTTCAAAAAATTTCCCTAGTAATAACTTCAGCATTGAGCATTAAATGGAAAATTTTCCCCCAGAGCAAATAAACCAATTCTGTTTGTGTGGCTTTTAGACGTGGGCTAATGAAGCATGTATGGCACCGCGGGTACTTCATTCAAGCTTAAACTCTTGTTTATAAAGTTTTAAAAGTGGATTTAATGTGAGGAAATGGAGACTTTCCCCTCTCTATGGACAGAACGACTCCCTCTCTGTGAAGGGGCTAAGCAAACACTGCACTCATCCTAGGTAAGAGGGTAACATGACCTCTAACCGCCAATCAAAACAGGGGATCTCATTTCCACACATTTCAGTAAATATATAAGAATACCTCCAGGGAACTGATTGCAGGACTTTTAAGTGAGGTTGTATACAGTACGTAAATTACCTCATTACAAAATGAGAAAATTATAGCTATTTTCTGTCAAAAATTTATCTGACTGCCAGCTTGTAAACATTATGACTTCAGAGTCACTTTCATAAAAGTGATGGTGCAATCATTTTCAGTCACAAATTAAAATGTTTTTGTGTGTGGCTATCTTATAATTGCTCTGGCGGGAAAAACAAACAGTCTTGACATCAAAAGTGTAAATGACATACAGTATTGAACTTCTATAAATGTCTATAGAACAAAACTTTCTAAACCAACTGCATGCACAATGATATACCGGTACATTTCAAATTCTATTTCTGTACAGTGTTTGTGAACACATGAACATGTTAATTTCTGATTACATGTAGTTTTTTTGAGTTAGGAAATAAACTCGTAAAATATTCTGATCCGATGTAAATTACACCATCAGCTTTTTGTATGATTTGCATAATAATTATATTTGCACCTGGTGAAGAATGAATCACAGACACATACACACTGTACTATAAGTTCAAAAGGACTGATGCCCATCTATGGACTACTGTATAGCCACTGATTTGGAAGTGAGACGGTCTCAGTAGAGTCTGTGACACAAAGCGCAAATTTGAAGCTATTTTATGCATGAAGGAATCGCTTATAAAACGTTGAAATTTTGTTCTCAAAAGCTTCAGGTGCGGTGCATTTTACTTTGGACAGTGTGTTATTTCAAGGGTGTCCAGAGCCACAAAGGCAACAAAAAACAAATGTTTGCCGAGGGATGTATTCTCAGAGTCAGTACAATGTGTCTGTGAAAACCGGATGCAAATGCTGTATGCATGCTGGGACAGAAAATGTATACCCAGGTCAAGCCCTGAGTACAGGTCTGTGTGTTCCGGCGTGATACGGCCTCCACCACAGCCCTGCAACGGTCCATAGAGATAACTGGCGAGATTCAAAATGGCGATCTCCATGGGTAAACAACTTGTCGAGTACGTTATGTTTCAGAAAACGAGCAGTTTTGGAGAAGTTTAGTTTAGGAGAAGTTAATCGCATCTTTTCTGGGGTCGGTTAGGAGGTAAAGGTAGGCAGGGAAAGGATTTTGCCCCGATAGAGCAGAATTTCGGCCAAAAAGTCAGTCTTTTCGTTGCGGTCCAGATCTGGACCGCATTGTCGCCAGTCATCTCCATAGACCGTTGCAGGGCTGTGGTGGAGGCCGTATAACGCCGGGAACACACAGACCTGTACGCAGGGCTAACCCAGGTCAGGATACACATGTGTAGTACATGCATAAGAAAGGCTGTAGCATCTGAGCGTGGCATAGCTGCCTTCAGTAGCTCCAAAACTAGCTATATCGTGTGGTAGTGCTTACATTATCTCGTCATGGCTGTACTGGTTTCCAAATATACCGGTACATGTACTTCATTGTCAGTGATGATAAATATGCTGTTAAGAACTTTATTTTATGGATACATGCTTTATCAGTATACATAAACAGGCTATTAAATCTCCACTCATACCATACAATTTATTTTTGAAGAGATCTTTCAAACTGTTTGTCCTATCAATGACCAATGTCTTTCATGTTTTAATGTTTTACTGCCAATAATAACTTTTTAACATTTTTCCTGCCAGACAGTATCACTTGCCCATCGGCAAAGTCAGTAAAAAGCAGTATTGAGCCAAAACCATATGTATTTCACCCACTTGCTTTGGTATGTCACAGCAGCTTCAGTCTGTAAAAATCATGTTTACAGTATCTCTGTCTTCAGGGGCCTTCAAATGCTCAATCTTTTGTTACAATGCATCATATGGGACATTTTTGCTTTGCTAGTTTTAACCAACTTGACCTGATGGTGAAATATGAACTTGGCAGGATACTTGGTAGATCACAATGAAAGAGTATTGTGTACATATACCAGTACAAACAGGTACATGTATACAGTATAACAGATATGTGCATAATTTCAGTATGGTGCTTTCACTTTTTTCAGATCTTTTGGTATACCTTGATTTTTTTTTTCCACCGAGTCAGTGCAATTTAACTTTCCTTGGTGTTGTGTGGGCTGGCTAAAATTGGACCACGGCAACAAGAATCGATGTTATTCAAAATCAGTGAGCTTGAAAACTCATGGAGACAAAGCCTAGGGAGTGTTGTGCACACATGAATCTGTATCAACCGCATTGTTGACGGAAGCTTTGTAAAGTGCTGCACCTTCCACAGTCTTCAGCTAAAGTCTTGATTTCTTTCTTGTAATGACGTTATCAGAGGTCTGTTTGAACAACTTAATGGCAGTCATTCCGAGAGGAAACACAAAGAGACCAATTCAAAATCACAAGGGTCTCCTGCTGCAGTATTTCTGCTTGATTTCTTGAACTCTGCATTTACACACACAGCGTGGCTCTCCTTCAGACTTCACAATATTCCACTTGCATTCAGATGAGCCCTTCCAGAAGCTGTCAACTAACAGTAAATTCCTGTCCGAAAATTTCATATACTGAACAACACTACATGTTTTATCATTTCTGTACGTGTATTGACCTTTATGAAATGTCTACATTTACAATGATATACCACTTGGCATACAATTTATGTGAAATTTCAGGAACAGTATTTATTCTACTTGCTAAGTATGTTAGAAAGTCAAAAATAATATTTAATTTGTGCCTGCAGATGGTTGACAAACTCTGTCAAAAAATGGCAAGATTTAAGATCAGTGGACTCAAATAAATTTTGTTTGAATTGTTAGTAACCTACGGAGTCCACTGATACCATCACTTTCATTTAAAGCCCCCTTAGAAAGTCCCTTTTAGTTTGCAGCCAAAGGTTGTGTCCACTAATTTTCAGTTGTCTCCAAAAATTACAGGAGTTCCTGAATACTCCCTGGCTTAAAATTGTTTGCAATGAGAATATCACAAAGTGTCCCAGTGGGAATACAGCAAATTGTCAAGTATGTACTTTCAATGAAATAAGTATTGTTACACATGCACAGATTTGGAGGTCAATACAGAGTTCACTTTTAGCTGTTTACCAATCAAGGCCATGGCAGACACTGAAGTAGGTTGTTTAATCTCTGCTGAAGACATTTTGCCTGCAGATTAGCTGATTTGAAGTGGCAGAGTTGACATTGGCCCAGCTTAACATGACAGGTGTCCGGTAAGGCACACTGACATGTCACTGAACTAATAGTTCCCCCTGACTCAGGAAAATGTCACATGCCCATGCACTGGCTTGACAAAATTCAAAAAATGACTCGAAGATTTCATGAAATGTTTGAGGGCACAATTGTGCTGAATATATCTGCACTTGAATGACATAGATCACATTGTACATTCCTCAGAATAACTTTCCGCATCCAAACTTGACACAATGTATTTTAGGAGCTTTTGATTCACAATACATCCTTTTTTCTCCCAGAAGATCAAAGTCTACAACAACCAGGGTCAATCTACTTGAAAGTGTTCTCACTTTGCCATGAACTTGTAGATCAAACTGTCTTCCACAAGTTCTATTGAACTTGACACGTCATTTGTTCAATGCATGCCAATAGTACATGTATGAAAATAGATCTTTTGAAATTTAAAAATAATTACAATTAAAGCCGTTTTAAACTTAAATTTCAATTTTATTTGAAGATGTCATGAGCATAGAAGTTTTCTTGCACAAAATTCAACTCAAAATGAGGACTAATAGCGTGGTGACTGCTAAACAGAATTTATTTCACATTTTTTCCTGGCATTCTGGAATGTTGCAGAGATTTTAGAACACGTAGATAGATGTGAAATATATGTACACATGGTGATGGAATTTCACCTCTTTCCACTCCATTCCAGAGTGCCTTTTTACAGATGTCCTCCCATCCTACACAAAACAATAGGGATGTACCATACCGGTAGTCTGGTGGCAAAGGGGTTTAATATGACCTGCTCACCCGAACACCCTGTAAAAAGGACCACAATTACCAATGATACAAACAGGTTTGGACCAAACTTAAATGTGAAAGGATTGAAAGCGTGTCTCTGTTGTCCCAGTAGATGCACACATACAGGCACATGATGTACATCTATTGACACAAAGAAGGCATCCAAAAATATGAAGTGAAATTAT
This sequence comes from Ptychodera flava, assembly GCF_041260155.1. Taxonomy (NCBI): domain Eukaryota; kingdom Metazoa; phylum Hemichordata; class Enteropneusta; family Ptychoderidae; genus Ptychodera; species Ptychodera flava. The sequence goes on along the minus strand of NC_091928.1, from coordinate 19,863,327 downwards.
TCAAATGTGAACATCACATCAGTCCTTGGAAATCAATTCTATTACCTTTGCACTGTAAATATGTTAACATGAGTTTAATTTGTTTTTGTTCGTAAAATTGAGATATTAGAGAAGTTAAAAGAGTCATTCATTTCATGAAAAATAACGGTTGAGAATTAATGTGTTACTCATGTGTAACGAAAACAGGTGGTGCATCATACAGACAAGTGTATACAATGACACATTATCACTATCACTACACTAAGTACCAGCATTGGTAACGTATAGAATTCACTGGAAGGTCTATCACACTATTTAATACTCTTCTTTAAGTCATTTCACCACCATAGATTTGCCTGAAAGCATTATAGTAAAGATTTTATGGGAAAAGATGAGGTTGAATACCGGTAGATTAGGAGTAGTGAGTGCCTAAAAAGTGAAAGACTTAAAACTCCTGCTCTCACTTTCCTCTATGAAACTTTCAACCATTCTCTTTCCAAATGAAGAATTAAAATCAGGGGTCACCGTTCAAAGTGTGGTACTAAAGAAACAAATTGCCCAACGTACATGTATACCGGTACTTGAAATTCAAAATGGTTGCCATCCCTGTGTAAATTTTCAATTTTTGAAAAACTAAGACAGTAAAAATTTTTTCTCAATTCGTAAGCTATAAAATGAACTCCCAAAAGTGTTAAATTGGAAAAGAATTGTAATAATTTGAGAGTCACATTATCTGTCCCAGAAGCGCATTCTATTTTAATAGCATGATAAAGTATTGGAAGTATACATTTGAAAATGTCTGAAGTGAGAAGGAAACGGAAACTATTGTCTTTATGGGAAAATAAAGCTATTACAGGAAGTCTATATGGGTGAAAAAGGTCACATTTTGAAATTGAAACCTATCGCTACTGTTGGTGATTTTCTCTCCCTCTCTTCCGTACTGCTGCTGTGTTCCAGATGTGTTGCTGCGATAATTGACTTGGCCATCTGGGAAATGTACTGTTGTACAGGATTTGAACCCTGAACAGCAGTGTAATCAATGTCTTTCACCAGTCACAAGACGAATTCAGTTCATGTGAATAGCACTGGTGGTACTGGTAATGGCTTCCTTATAAATTCACTGAAGACTGCACGTGTTCTACACAGTTTATCCTCTTCACAAACAAGTTTCAAAATTCAGTTTTCACATTTCAGGAACACCAGATACCGGTACACGTATGAAATCACTCCAGATGACAGGAATTTGACACTAGACTAAACCTTACATGTACGCTTTTGAAGAACAAACCTCCATTAGCAACAAACAAATCTAATGATTATGAAGTCATGGGCACCAGAAAAAATTTGAATTTTACAGTAAGAAAACATTTCCTTCAGCGCTGATCAACAACAAAGATGTATGTACACCAAAAGATGAAAAAAAAATTGTAGCATTTCCTCTTATGAATCATCAATAATAGCCTGGAAACTTAACAGAATGACTGAGATTACCATACAAGTGTGACCCCCCTGTCTCCATTTAGTCGTTATTATACCTGTATTTGATTGTTTTGGTACTTCAATCCTGCACGCTGTGAATACAGAGATATCAACATTTACAAAATGTCAATATTTATGAATCCACTTCCTGGAAGTGTTTGTCTATTAGTTGATAATTAGTGGCCAATCAGTAGCCTTTCTCAGAAAGCCCACAAGATCGCTTGACAGACCATTGGAAATATTTGTGTTTATTTTTGATGGAATGTACACTGTATACATGCATGTAGCTCAAGGGTGGAAACACAGGGTGTTCTAGGTACTGTGGATTTTTTCCAAGACTCCCAGTTGGGCTGACATAAGTTGTACATGTTCTACTGCTCGGGGGTTCCCAAGTTTGATTTACTGATGGTCAGATTTCTAGACACAACAGGACATGTGTACCTGTCTACCCCTCTCTGAGAAGATCCATACATGTGACATTGACTTCAACCAGCTGTTGTGTTCATCCACAAACAGGTACATGGCATGATGTGTAGGGTACATACATTATCTGAGCATAAATATTCTTTCTCTCAAGTCAGACGGTACATGTAATGAAATTTTTAATTTTTTTTTGCTGTGTCTTTTAAGCACTGAATTCTGCTCAGCGGTACTCCCTGTCCTGCCAAGTTCATATTTCACTATCAAGTCAAGTTGGTTAAAACTGGTTAAGCGCAACATGTCCCACATGGTGTATTTTAACAAAAAAATTGAATATTGAAGGCCCCTGCAAAAATATCCCAGACTAAAGCTGCTACAACATACAAAGCAAAGTGGGTAAAAATACTCTAGGTTTTGAGTCAATACCACTTTTACTGACTTGATAAGTGGGAAGGGCTATATACATGTACTGTCTAGCAGGAAACCTACTAGAGGTACAGAAATACCGTAGCAGATCATTTTATCAGATAACTCATATACATGATTATATTACATGTATGTACCGGTATGTACATGTGCAGTACCAATCCAAATTTCTAAAAATCAGTCATAAAAACTTACACATCTACACATATCTGCTTCAGTTTTGAGATGCTAGTCAGATAATTTCGTAGGTACATGTACTTTTAAATATCAACAGTCATATACATGTACTTATTGCCATCAGGAGCACAGGTTAGCAGACCTACTAGCCTAAGCTCATGGACTAAGCGAGTTATTCTTCAGCAGTAATAACTAAAATTGTAACTGGAGGGGCTGGTGAAAACTGAAGCTGGGCGAGTGATCTGGTTACTTGCCCATGGAGTAGTCAATTTGAAAGTGATTTGCTCACCCCTGAGGGATAATAGAAATTTTACCAGGGGTCTCAAATTCTCTACTTGGGGGTTGCTTTTTTCAAAACCTCATCCGAACCACTGATGTATACGTGATGGTTTATCACAGACCGTAAATGATATATAAACAAGGCAGACACTACACTACATGTAACTTTTCATAGAATGATCCACTCTGTTTGTTGTAAATACAAGTAGTGACCAGTTTTTGAAAAACACAACACATTCCTATACATATACATGTACATGTCTGGCTCCAAATAATTATATACGTAGTACAGTCAGTACTGTTAATTGAAGTCATGAGAAGTCAAACTCAAAGGTCAATATCTGTGATATTGGCAGAGGTCACCAGTCTGCAGTCCTTATTCAGTAATGAATTTATAATGTGGAACGTGTCAATATCATGGATATTACATGTACAGTTACATGTACATGTACTACTACTATCATGCATGAACCGTACAAATTTGCTACATGTACTTGCTTTGTTTGCCCCTCTCTCTTGTTTTAATTGGCTTGGCATAACTACGTTACAGCAGTTTGGTCGGCAAAATCATATTTACAGGATCTAAGTATTGTATTCAGGCACCTCTATATATTCAAGTTTTTGTTAAAATTCAACATGCTGGACCTGTTATGCCTAATTCCAAACCTGACCTGATGGTAACACATGAACTTGGCAGGAAAAGGGTAAACATATAACTTGTACTTGAAGTATTACATACGTTTGATTTCCTAGGGTGAAATAGTAAAATATCACTCAATACTTTTTGTATGGCATGTAGCTATAGTGTACACATATCATGTGCACATAATTCATGTCAGTGTAAAGACATTACAAGTACATGGTATGCCATTCATTGTTGTTGTAATGCCAGTTTGTCTCTAAATTTCAGATATACTCACTGACTCTGTGTGATTCACTGGGATGTTTCAATTGTTAACAAGACTGAGAACCCCTCAACATGCTATCTCTGGGTGGAAATACTGCAAACACAACCTTGAGGCTTTTTGGCATTAAACATGTAAGGTCAGGTTTTGGGTTTAGTGTTGACAAAAACATATTATAGTGGTCTGTGTACATTTGCTACTAATTTCAGATTTATGATAGCATTAATGTAACAATTGTCAGTGTTTTTCTCTAAGTAGTATGGACAGATGGCCTGAAATACAGATAACAATAAAAACAATAATATTAGGTCATCAACCTCCACCCCTCCTCGGCGGCCCTGCAGAAGGGAATGACAACCTCTAGGCTGGGAAGTATAATTTCACATTTTGATATATCCATTCCTGGCCAGTATAAATTGCTCTGGCAGAAGTGCTATGTTCCTTTAGGGGGAGTGCTGTCGCTGAAAATATTTGAGTGCTGTTGCTGAAAATATTTGACACAAACGCTCTTAGAAGAACCAACTGTCTGACGTACACTTTACAAATGTGGTAGTACTGGCAATTAATAGTATTGGAGTTTTGGACGCGGATATGGTAATTCTAGAAGCACTGCAAAGAAAGTCGGTGGACAGTTGGTTAGGTTTAGTTCATCGCCGAAACACCCTACCTTGGCGTTTGCTCGAAACGACAAAATCAACTTAATGCATCGCTTGTAATGACAACACGATTTTGTAAAAGGGAAAATGCTTTTTGACACCCTGCTGTTGCAATGCAAATTGACGTAACCTAGATTTGGGGCTTCGCTGTCCTGTTGCAATCAACATTGATTGTGAATCCAGGGACGCTTGTGTGAGATGACAGAAAACAAAAGACTAAATAACTACAGGTCTACAAGTCAGAATTCAAGGTAGTAGAAAGAGATAGCCATACATACCTCTAAGTGTGAAGGGTTCACTGTGTGAAAGGAAAACATGCCCTTTGAGTGTGTCACCGAGTCGGTAGACGCCTTTGTGGTCGTGCAGAACTATCGAAAATGCTCCCGGTCTAGCTGTTCGGGACATCTTCCGTCTCCTCTAAATTCTCTCATGAAGAGTTTTACATCTCCAACAACCTTCAAGTTCCAGTTTTCATGCCGATAAGTGACAACAATCCGCAAAATCCAAGTTGATAGTTTTACGCTTCAAGGCTTCGACCTCACTGATCCTGGCTCAGCGTTCAGCAGCGACTTCATTCATATTCAGAGCCACATTCCTTTGTTTTGACTTGGTCGTAAGTATTTGCTCTTCTTTCTCACGTTCAAAGAGTCGGGTGCATCATCAAATTTTTAAAGTTACAACTTTAAATTTTCAAAGGCACACCAAAACTTCAATTTCTACGACAAATTACCACAGCGTTTCAAAATATAGCTGATTTACAGTAACTAACACATCTGAAGAGCAATATGAACCCGCATTGACTAGAGTCGGGTGTGGTTGTTCATTAAGTCTCCACTCCATAAACGCAAATCGTTATCGTTGAGGTCGCACAGCTAGTTCCAGGAGTGTACAGACGATGCTGAAGTTAGACTCGGTTTCGGATTCGGTTTCGGATTCAGTTTCGGATTCGGTTTCGGATTCGAGAGACTGAAAGAAATTTTATATTTTCAGCCAATTGTTACACTGTGGAATACTGGATTTTCCTTACTTTCCCTGGACCCTTTTTCAGCTAAAATAATATCTAATCACACTAGACGAAGTGAAAATAAGATCACAATAAAACAATGAAAATCTGTTTTCAGCTAAAATAAATTCCAATGAAAATAAAATAGTCCATGGTACTTTTGTATGCAAAGATAAATATTTCACAGCATAAATTGTGTGCATATATTCACAATTAAAACGGTTAAAAAATAGAAATTACAGAAAGCTTCAAAGCACTTTAATTTGAAATTTAAAGGAAGTGTCGAGCAAGGAAAACAATATTTACAAAAACATACTTTAATCATTTTATATGTCACAATGTGTGTCACATGGTTTAATGTTAATGTGTTGTATTAATTTGATGTTTTTATTGATGTTATTCTACATAGATTTCATTTTGAATGTACCATACTAAACTCTCGGACTAAACTATCAGTTAATATGTTGCGTAATAAAGATAGCAACCCTGGGTTGGTAACACTGCTGGTGGACAGAATTGTCCCGAGGTTATCGTTCGCCCAGTTAAAGCGATGAAATTCGTTTCTTCGCTCGATAAAGTGTGTATGTGCGATGTATGATAGTGAGCATGCGTGCGTGAGTGCTTCACGAACTCTACAACGTGTTGAGCGGTCTCAGTCAGAAAAATGTAACAACTTAGCCGGCTATTGAACCACTCTTTTTTGGGAGTGGAGATTTAGCCGAGTGGTTCTGTCTGTGGCGTATGTTGTGGGTTCGAATCCGATTGAAAACTATCCGTATTGAATGCATTTCTTTGAATTGTGCGTAGTACTGTTAGCTTGAATAGTCTGAACTGCATAATGCCCATAATTGAGATGGACAGCTCATAAGTTGTAACTTTTGACTGATTTTTCAGCAGTTTTGTCTTGTGTAGTCATGCACTACAGTTTCTTGCTCTACTGCCTAAAGTGTTTTGATTTTTTAAACTGTATAAATTATGATTATATATGAAACATTTATGTCATGAAATACATGCTACATTTATGTGATGAAATACATGCTATTTGTGCAGTAAGGTGATCTAGTTAAAATATCTCCTTGTGTATCAGTAGTTATTATATTCTTCGAAAAAATAATAACATATAAAGCTGGAAATATAAAACTATTCTCAGTTATTCGAATCCGAAACCGAATCCGAAACCGAATCCGAAACCGAATCCGAAACTGAGTCCAACTTCAGCATCGTAGTGTACAGCACAGTCAGGTTATAATGTGTGTCCATCGTGATTTTCGCTCTTCTTGCCTTTTCGTATCATGATATAAACGATGATACCCGTGTTATCTAGTTATATAGGTTTGTGAATCGACCATTTTAGACGCCGTCGGGTTGTATTGTACATCTCAACAAACTTATTGTAGGCCTAATCATAGGCAGCATAGGAAAGACTGTAGGCCTATCACTGATATAATTTTTGCGTGGCTTTTGTCCCGGGGGCTTTTGTATAGGCCTATCATTAGTATCAGCGTTGAGAAAGGTATTACGAGCGAGAAGGCCCTAAACTGGCCGTGTCGGCACTTAACCGACACGGCCCAAGTCGTTTCGACCTTGTGTTTTTCCTGCCCTAGGCTAAGTCGTTTTGGGACTGCTGTTTTTATCTATATTCATTTAGCCTATTTGCACTTTATTGCATCGGGGCCCATCCAGAAAAAATACTACTGATCACGAAAATACGTACAAGGAGATAGAAACTATTGCAGGGAGATACCATTCTTTGTGAAATAGTCTTTGTTTGATATCTGTAGGAAAGGCATTCAACAGTTTAGACCCTCGGAAGTGAAACCTAAGCTTACGTTGGCCAGCTTTTGAAATACAGCATTGTACAAAACAGTCCTATAACTATACGAAGACCGTGTATAATGATCATGAACATTGCGATTGAGAGTAAACTGGAAAAACATTGTGAACAAATTACATTCATCCATTTAAACATTTAAATTGCCGGAAAGTAACTGATACGCCATGCTGATCTAGGCCTAATTGATATAACATTTACATGAAAATCTTCTGAGAGAAAATGAAAGGGAATTGCCCCGGGGGGGGGGGGTAACTCCCATAGATGGCTATACGGGGAGGGTCCGCGCGAAAGGGGTCGTTTTTGTGCTGTTTGGTATCAGAAAGGGTATACTTTTCACGAGGTGTTGGTATGAGAAAGGGTCCGGTTTTAAACACAAACTGACATTTGTTAAAAAATCATGCTGTCAACACTGGAAACCCATGTATCTACATCCCAGATCTACCATTCCGATCTGTCGGTTTGACTGTTGGTACCCCTGGTACGCAAGGCGAGTGAGTCGTATCTGTACGTATGGTATTGTATGGTATCAGATAGGGCGCCGTAAAATAAATTCTTTGTTTGCCGTCCGCGTGCGGGTAGGTTTTTGGACGAAATATGAAAAACAAACACAGATCGTATGCTCGAAAATACGACGCGTTGTGTCCTTCCTTTGTTGGCAATGACGCAGCAACGTACTCAAATGTCTTAAAAACGCAAATGTCGTACGATCGTTTCGATACAAATCAGATTACCTATCGTAAAGGGGTACATCAACCGCTGTACGTAAAGTGTACATGTGCACCTCCTGTTGTAGTGGACTGCAGTATACCGTAAGTGAAGATCGATCGACCGTTTCACAAGTTTATTTCTCCCTCAAAGTTTCCAAATCGGCGGAAGTGCGCTGTATTGGCTTGGTCTCCATACAAGACGGATCGAAAACAATTCTTGACTGGTTTAGCTTCGAACAAGGAATGGAACTGAATTTCCATCAGCTTCTGCGCGATCCGCAATTGATCACGAGGGGGCAAGCAGCCCGGTGGTGGGGCAAGCAGTTACCGCCGGTGAAATGTTCGTTGTTGAATGCTCCAAATAGTTCGTACGCAGTATAAGTTGCTCTTACTTTGAACATTGTTTTTGTGCTAAAAACGATGTGGTCATTTTATAAGTCCGGATTAGAATTCAGTTTTCAAAAATAGCAATGGCCATTCGGCATTGCTGTCTTGAAAAACAGAATATTCAGCATTTTAGTATGCAATAGCGCTGATCACTTAACGTCATTTTTCTTTCATTAATGTGCAAAAATTTGTCCGCATTTTCGGCAAGAACGATGAAATCAAAACCTGCTAGCGTCATAATGCATACAGAAAATCACACTAATTCATATGAATTTATGGCTCAGACTACAAGTTGCAACAACGACCGCGCATGCAGTAACACAATTTGTCCGATTTCACAGGCAGCGGTGTTCGAAGTCGCGCGCGCAGCTATATATAGTAACAAACCTGACACCGAGATCAGCGCTATTAGAATTCGGGTAAAAGACTAGTTGATACACAAAATTCAGAATAAATAGCCTTTAAAGTTACAGCTAATGGACATTTAACTCAACAGAAACAGTGCTCATCAGGACTTGTATTTATTTGACACTTAAAAGGAGGATTTGTACTCGAGGCTGTTATGATTTGCTCAGCTACCCACTCTTCTTACTGCAAAAATTCTAATTGTATGCACAGTCCCTCTATCCACTATGTCTATAGTAGCTTCAGGGACTTTGGCCCTATGTTTTATGTTTGATATAGAATAATTACGACTACTTTCCGAGCCAGGGTTGGATTATACTATAGACAAGTTGAAAATCACAATAAACCATAGCAACAATAGAAATAATCGCGAAGAGTCAGTGTATGGAAGACCGGTCACGACATGCGACATGCGACCTGCGACTTCAAAACTGCGACCTGCGTCCCGCGAGTTTGAAACATGCGACCTGCGACTTCGGCATTTAGACCTCGGTGTAACCTGCGACTTCACAACAGCGACCTGCGTGTTTGTCAAACTGCGACCTGCGACTTCACAACTGCGACATGCGACAACAACACGTAACGCTTCATGGTGTTTTCCTCAGATTAGATTGGAGGCGTCTTGCGTGAACTTTAATCCTTTGAGCGCCAAAGTCGATTTTTGTCCCCTTTATATAATAAACCCCTGTCAATTTTTCTCCAATTTTTGCAAAAAATTTTGGGAAAAACCTGTAGCCAATGAAATGTGATGTCGATTTGGTCCAAAATTATCAAAAAATTACAGAAAATTCATACAATTGGTAAAATTTTGCACTAAAATTTTGGTGGGAGAAAATTACAGCGCTCAAAGGGTAAAACGTGGAAATGAGATTTAACGTTCAACATCGATCAATTAATAAGCCATTGCTTTCGCTTTGGTAAATCGTTCACCAAGTCTGGCAAAACTCAATTCATGTACACACCAGTTCACTCATTTTCATCTGGAGAGATAATTTTATGACGGAAATGTTGACAGTACGTGTTAATGCATGGAAAATAATATGCTACGTGATAGGCATTTATATGTTTATATTATAATTTCAAATTATTTTAGATATTCTTCGTCTGCCTTACCTCGCTTCTTTCCTTATGTTATCGACAAACCTTTTGATTTTTAGATATCTCTGGTATTTATCCTCATTTCACTGTGGTATAACCATCTAGCTGTCTGTTTAATTCATCAGTTGTCCCCCGTATCATAACTGCGTCAGTGTCATTGCAAACATTCGAATTTTCAGTTATTGTCGTTCATTTTCTAACATTTCCACTTTTGTTCCAATTCTCCAGTGATTGATCATCGGATGTTGCCATCTTTTCGTCTAATTAATTTCATTTTTACTTTTCGTCAAAAAATCGAATTGATCCAACTTTTTGTTGATTTGGAAAAATAAAAATATTCTTACTGGTTAACTTCGGACTACATTTGTCTACACAAATAACATATGCAAAGTAAAAGCAGTTAAAATAATACTGATATTGACAGAAGTGCAATCCAACATATTTGCTAACCATGAATAGCCAGTGACCGACTTTCTTTATAGATAACGCGAGTTAAAACTGTAAAAGAGGACATAATTAAACCCTCCTACAATCCTATTTTCAGTGTTTAAGCCTAATATGTACATACTATAATATGTGCATATTATTTTGTGTGTGTATATAATATTTTAGATCATGTGGGCAGAAAAGTTCCAGAAACTAACTCTGATGTAGACGTTTAAAACCATATTGCTATTGCATTATTTCAGATTAGTTTGCCTATCGTAAGAAGGAAAATAAATTTGTGCTCTTCGTTTGTGGAATTCTCTACCGTCCAAATTCGTGCACTTCTATCGCTGGTTGAATTCTTTCGCTGGCCGATTTTTGCGTAGGCCAGCGGTGCGAAAATTATGCTCTGGTCGCGAGAATGCGGTAAACCGGCTGTTTTAATATAGTGCAATGGTGTCCCTCGTGTTTTTCAGGCTCGTGTTCAGAGCAATGGTGCGAACAAATCAAGACTGATATAATAATAATAATCTTTATTACCCTTAATCATAATAATATTACAATTCAATGATGAATGTACATCTGAGTTGTGCTGTGATAAAGGGTAAATGGAAACGGAAAATAGCAAATGCTAGTCTAGTCCGTTCCCAAAGCCATTTGATGTTAAAGCAAGGAAACGAAGAAGAAAAAAGAAACTGAAGTATATCGTAACAAGTAACTAAGTGAATAAAAGAACAACTACATAAATAAATATATAACTAAATAGATACATTACGAGTAAGTAGAAATGCGTAAAAAAGAAAACGATAAGAGAGAAAAAAAAAAAACGTATATAAATATATATATATTTAATATGATATATATATATGTAAAGTTGAATATAACTCTTCATCACTTAAAAACAAAAACAAAAAACAATCGTGTAAAAGTAGACTTGAAAGTGCTAAGTAACTAACTAAGTAAATAAGAACAACTACATAAAATTCATTACGAATAAGTAGAAAATATGTAAAATAAAATAAAATAAAAAAAACAAACCAAAAAACAAAATGTATAGTGAAATATATATATTTATATATCTATGATATACATATTTGTAAAGTTGAATATAACTCTTCGTCATGTAAAACACTAACCGTGTATGAGGAGACTTGAAAGGGAGTGTCTGAACGAACTTCTAGTGGTTTTTGTTTTAATTTGTTTAGGTAATGTATTCCAATAGATGCAGCCTGTATATGATATCGAGAATTTACCCAAGGAAGTGTTGACACTTGGACAAAGGTTACCATTAATTTTATGACGAGTACTGTAGCAATGAGAAGGCAACTGACAGTATGTTGTAAGACTGTGTGGCAAGTTATTATTTATAAGATCATACATGAATGTACTGATATGTAATTTATGTAATTTGTATATATCGAGAATATTAAGTTGTTTGAAAAGAGTAGCTGAGTTTGCTGTGAAGTCACTGAAAGTTATAGCTCTGACTGCCATTTTTTGCGAAAGAAAGATACTATTGAGATGTGAGGAATATGTTGAACCCCAAACTTCAAGACCATAAGTGATGTGTGGTAGGATGAAAGTTTTGTATAGAAGAATAAGGATATTGCGTGGTAAAAACTGTCTCAATTTGAAAAGGATGCCAACCTTTTTTCTGATAGTAGAATTAATCATTTTAATGTGCTTTGACCATTTAAGATGTCTGTCCATGTGAATACCTACAAATGATGTCACTTCAACCTCATTGATAACTGTATATTGATGTGTAGAGTACCATTCAGAAAATATGTTTGTTATGATTTCTGAAGACAATGTAATTTGTTTTGAGGTAGTTTACAGTAAGTTTGTTAGCCCTGCACCAGTCCACTACAGTATTGAGGTGAATGTCGACAGTATTTAAATTTATATTAACTTGGTTAGCAGGGAAAGTATGAAATAGATTGGTATCGTCAGCAAACAATCTAAAATTGAAGTATGTGGAGGAACGGGCAATGTCATTGATAAATAGTAAGAATAGGGTAGGTCCAAGGACAGATCCTTGTGGTACTCCACATGTAACATTAAGGAATGATGAGGCATTATTATTGACAGAGACTAGTTGGGATCTATTGTGTAAGTAATTTCTGAACCAAAGTAAAGGAAGACCTCGAATACCATAGTGAGAAAGCTTAGAAAGAAGAATTCATGATGATTGATGTATCAAAAGCTTTAGAGAAGTCAAGGAAAATACCGAGTGTTACTTTGCCATTATCAAGTTGTTTGATAAGATAATTGATTAGATTTACAATTGAAAGTTTTGTGCTGTATTTATGACGAAATCCATATTGATGCTCATATAAAATATTGTTTTTTTCTATGTACTGAATGTCGCAGTTGACAAACACGCAGGTCGCTGTTGTGAAGTCGCAGGTTAGGCCTACACCTTGGTCTAAATGCCGAAGTCGCAGGTCGCATGTTTCAAACTCGCAGGACGCAGGTCGCAGTTTTGAAGTCGCAGGTCGCATGTCGCATGTCGTGACCGGTCTTCCATATCAGTGTAAGTAAGTGGTCAATTAAAAGAGTGGTCAAAGTGATAGGGTTTTTATGGTAAAGCTGGGCAGTAAGATTCCTCATGTGCTATTTATAGCAATTATGCAATCTGTGTAAACAGTGCAATGAAAGTGTAACATGATTCCTTATAATGCTTTTGATGACCTTGAACTTCTTAAGTTTCAAACATTTGTCTCTTCAGTGTGCTTTCTCTGAGTATGTACAGTCTCAACTTATTTAACAGAACTTACTTAGAGTGTTAATTTGAAAGTTAAAATGTGCTTGGTTAATAGGATGAAAATACTGATATTAAAACATAACCAGCTCAAGATTCTTTATAACCTGACAGATATGCTGTTTTTTTATGACGTAAATCTTGATTTAAGCAAATCTTGTTTACTTTAATTAGAATGTAATTAACTCTCGTTTATTTGCTATTATAGACTAATATAGTCTGATGAAATATGCAAATCTGTATTTTTTACGGATTTTTTTCAATTTTTGGTAAGGCCATCCTGAAATGAGCTATCAAAGATATCCACCTTCTTCATCAATACTGTGTCACAAAAGGTTATTCTTACATAACACAGCAGAGCTCTGACAACTGTTGAGTCGCTCGTTTTTTCAAAACCGCTGGTCAGACAGCTTTAATATTTGGTTTACATGCCCCTAGGATGACCTTAGTGAGATAATTTCATACAGTCAGGAAATACTTAATTTGTATCCATGTCTATAGTAGCTTCAGGGACTTTGGCCCTATGTTTATGTTTGATATAGAATAATTACGACTACTTTCCGAGCCAGGGTTGGATTATACTATAGACAAGTTGAAAATCACCCCCGTGAACTTTAATTTGATTGGCCTCTCAATCTCAATAATTCATATGATTTATGGCTCAGACTACAAGTTGCAACAACGACCGCGCATGCAGTAACACAATTTGTCCGATTTTCACAGGCAGCGGTGTTCGAAGTCGCGCGCGCAGCTATATATAGTAACAAACCTGACACCGAGATCAGCGCTATTAGAATTCGGGAAAAAGACTAGTTGATACACAAAATTCAGAATAAATAGCCTTTAAAGTTACAGCTTGTTAATAGGATGAAAATACTGATATTAAAACATAACCAGCTCAAGATTCTTTATAACCTGACAGATATGCTGTTTTTTTATGACGTAAATCTTGATTTAAGCAAGTCTTGTTTACTTTAATTAGAATGTAATTAACTCTCGTTTATTTGCTATTATAGACTAATATAGTCTGATGAAATATGCAAACCAATGATACAAATATTGTCGAAAAGTGCAGCAGCCAGTCCCACAGCGTTACCGTTTAAAAATTTAAATCGCTTCCTTTTTCCCATTTTGTGCTGAACGATCACAGTTTCATGTAAGAACACATGTACATTTCTAAAACACTACCTGCACATTCTATCTTCCGTTAACTTTTAAAATATTAACTGCTAGTCTTTGTTAATGATGTAAGAGTGAAAGAAGCTGACTCTGGATCATTAAAATGCTGTAAAAATTGTCAGTTCAAAAGCACTGACCAAGCAACAATATTTACTTCTTATAATCAGATGTGCAATGTTTAACATGTGATGCTTACTTCTTAAATATTAACCCAATTAAACATGTGTGTGTGTGTTGGTAGGGGGCGTAATTATTGTCATCCACGAATTGAGGTTTACAAGTTAGTGTAGTTGCGAGTTAGACTGTCTCACAGCTCCTTATAGGCTGCGCAGTGTTGCACTCTCGTGCCCCGGAGAATTTGGTGCTAAGCGTAACTCATACCCCAGCGGGAACGCTTGCGATACATCTAAAGATTAGGAGTTGCGTGGCGAACTTTAACGGGGCACTGTGAAGCTGTCAGAGTGACAGAGAGATACCATTGCGGGTACGGCCGCTCATGGTAACAATAGACGTTCTTAACTAGAATATCATCAAAGTCAATTGCTAATAATTATGTCTTTTAGTGTAAAGTTTTGTTAGTGAAATTTGATTTCAGGAATTATTCCCCACATTTTCATTAATCCTATTCCGAGTATTCGACCGAAGACGTTTGAATTACTCCAAAAGTCACATTTCGTGTAAGTTTGTAGTATTGTCTTCGTTATGTATGTATATCACCTACCTATTGGGACCGGTCCACTGTATCTTGTCTTCTATGACATATACTTTTCTCTGATGTATTACGACATGTTGTTCTCTAGTTACAACTTTAACAACGTCCTAAACCATATGTCATTGATCTCATGCATGGCGATTAGTCCAATTTTGCGCCTTTGAAAATAAACAAAATCGATTCATCTAATTAAGATGAACGGGGCGTGTTCCATGCAGTATACGCGTTTAAATATTTCCAGTGTACACAAAAAGTAACTGAAAGTACACTTTATGTGACAGATTCCACTCCTTTTGCATAGAGGGCTGAGAAATTGCACGGTGCAGACTGAGGTTTTCTCAGAGTCCTGCTGCATGGAGAATTGTTTTAGGGGATTAAGAGCAATCTTACAGTTCAGCATCATCCCTTGGAATGCAAGTAAGAAAATTGCTCTTATCTTGGAATTTTCATCATCAAAGTCAGTGTAAGTGAAGTGACTTGTTCCAAGGTAAAGGAAAACCGACCACTAAAATGGTGTAGCCTCTTTTTATGTAAAAATGAATTATATGCAAAAGAAATCTTTTCGCCTTCGCGTAAATATTTTGTCGGCGATGAGAGTCGCATTCTGTAAAATTCAGTACATTCCTCTGGAGCAATAATGGCAAAAAGAGAACAACAAGTGCTTGCACGTCGATTTTGAGAAAGAGAGATCTAGAACTGTAGTATTTGTTCTAATATTTTTTATTTGAGGTACATATTTGGGTATTATTGATTTCCCCATGATATTGTATATTTGAAAGCTGATGGAGGGTCGATGTACAATTTCTGTAACGTCATCTTACTACCCTCTCGGAAGGAGACATAGTAATGATAAAAAAACCTATGGCTGTTTCAACTGCATAAGGCGCCTTAAATGAATTCTTTGTTTGTCGTCCGCGTGCTTGTAAGTTTTTAGAGACAATGAAGAAAACAAAGACAATGTTCACTCTATTGAAATGAAAATGTTATTTACAAAAAAGGAGATTATGTTAATACACGTGTTTTTCCTGTGTTGGTTTTTTTAACCTGACTTGCTGGTAGGTTTGATAATCCAAGGACGGCAAACAAAGAATGTCTTAACCCTAACAGTAACTTGTATAAAGATACTTGATCTGATAACCAACAACATAATTATCATGACCATGATCACAATGAACATCATCACACCACCACAACCACCAAACAACAACAACCATCATCATCACCACCATCACCATCATCATCACCATCATCATCATCACCATCACTACTACAATTATCTAAATTTAGCAAAAAAGTACTATTTGTCCTTAGTATTATTATTTGTAATGATTATGCTAGGTAAGCTGACAGTAGTCATGACATTTTGTATAATAATTTCAAAATAGATTGATAGCACGCATGTAAGCATGGATGAAAATATAATGCAATTTATGGATGATCTGAAAGTTAAAGAAAGGTATTACTATCATGATGGATGATTGTACAAATACAGGACTAGCCAGGGAATTATACGTAAGTCTTAATGCGTCATAACCTGAATAAATAAACATACGTTTTCGATAATAGGAAACATAAAGACAACCTTATACACACAACAGAGCATCGGTCACAGAAAATAAACCTGAATAAGGCTATGGTATGCTATATAAAAACGTGAAGCAACAACATGTTGCAGCCTTCACATCTATCAACACCACTACATATTGTACAATTAGCTGTGTCTGGGGTTATATAAGTTTCCTCGCTAATATAAATTGTGTATTGGATGAAATTTTTGTTGTAATAGTAACATAAATTAAATATCTTCAAAACTCATCACATGGCATAAACACTGATTTTAACTTTGACCATTTTGTCCCAATTATCATACAAAGGGGTCCTTACTTTTAAGGAAAAATAAATGACTTAATCCATTGTTGTGAAAGCGTCAATGACAATAAACAAGGAATCACTGGTGAAATTTTATTTTGTTGAAAGCTATGTATCAATATTTAGTTCAACTGTTAAACAGTAGCATCAAGTGTCGAGAATTTGACCATTTCATATAAGTACAAACTTGAGTATGTACTCTACGCAGGTTGACAAATCATATATAAAAACGAAAGAAAATGAGATTATTTGCAACATGCTTAGATCAAATAATATTCATATAAGTTAGACAAAGATCTCTATTTATGCTTTCGCATACGTTGAATGATTTAACAGGTATGAAAATTATAATGCAGTGCTAACTTCCTCTTCCGTCTGCAACAAATACTATCTTGTCCTGGTTCGTATAGTGTCAGTGAATAATGTCGATGTTGTAATTTGGAAATGTATCAATTCGTCTAAATTAATGGCATTTTCTTAATATAAAACGATAAGTGGATATGTGCAATTTGACTGTATTCGGTTTCGGATAATATAAAATAAGAAAATATGACTTGGAATTGAAGCGACTGTTTCTTCTCGAATAATACACTGAATCAAATGATAGCAAAAATTAATGCAAATGTGGCAATTCATACAACCTTGTCTTAGCTTGAAGTTACAGGTTTTGCAGTCAGACATCTCACTTATCCGTACGCAAAGTCAGTAAAAAGCGGTATTTAGCCAAAACTAACGTAATTTCACCTACTTTGCTTTGTCTGGTATAGCAGTTTTAGCTCGTAAAATGACGTTTCAGTATCTACGTTTTCATGGGTCTACAAATATTCACTATTACGTTCAAATGCACCACATGGGACATGTTATTTTGCTTCTCACTGGTTTTAATCATCTTGACCTGATGGTGAAATATGAACTTGGCAGGACAAGGGTTACGCAAAGTTGCTTAAGTCAGATGCATGTCAAAAATCATTAGGTATGGAATTAAAACTCTAAATATGGCATGGAAGGTTCCTGGGACATTTGCGGGTACATTAGGTGGATATTCAGCATTCCGACTCTGATCACTCTTTACTCTTATAAGATTAGTGACATTAATGGAATTTGCTTAACTGTGGACCAGATTTTATTCGTCCGATTTGTTCGATATTTCCCGATGGACCAATGCCCCAATAGTAGGTAATACTGGCCACAATCGGACTTGTTTTCAACTTTTTATGCAAATCTGGAGTTAATTTAATGGAATCGTGCATGTCAGACGCTCGGCTCTTTCGTCGTTCGCTTTTAGCTGAATGCTTTCCCCTCTTGCGGCGATCAGTTGTAGTTTCGGAATCGACATCTGAACTAGGGGAAGACGAGACAATGTTACGTTTCTGATTTCGTCGCTTTTTCTTTGCTTCGTCGCTTCGTTCTCTGTGTCGCCGCTTTGGTGATTCAGCTGGCTCACGCTTTTCTGATCTTCTTTTGCTGGTCCTACGAGCACGCGTATGAGAGAGTGTGGTCTTCACATCTTGGAGTTCTGATGTGATATTCGGATCACCTCCGGCACCATTGAAGTCATCTTCGTTCTGTTCATTGTCCCCGCTCATCATTACAAAGACGCTATCATTTCTAGCCACTCGGGGAGGGTCGGACGTAAAACTTGAACCGGGGCTTGCTACTATACCGGAATCCTCTCTGGGTCTCGAGCTTTTAAGGAATAAAGAAATAAGAAGATATATGTACCTAACGTCACATAGCATACTTCATTTTGCATGATTTCATCGGGAAAAGAAAGAAAAACAACTCCTTGAAACGTGAACTTTTATTGTGTAGCAGCTCGACTCTTATAGCATGATGGTACATAACCAATTATCAACTTACGCGCCCCTTCCTCCCTCCCTCTCTCTCTTCTCTGTCTGTCTATCTGTCTCTCTACCTGTCTGTTTTTCTATCTGTCTGACTGACTGTCTGTCTATCTGTCTGTCTGTCTGTCTGTCTGTCTGTCTGTCTGTCTCCCCCCTCTATCTCTAGGTAATGTATTATTACATGCCTCGTATATCGAACGTCACGTCAATGCTAACTTGCCGATGGCTCAGCGGGTCGCATACTCCTCATTTGATTCGAAGTGAACAGGAACTATTTTTATATTGGCAACTTTGATATTCAAAAATGATCAAATTACGTGTTTTACACAGGAAATAGTTTTTACAAAATTATGTATAAAAATAGAAAAACACTATGATTTAGCAGTGATTTAAATATATATCAATGCACCCTTCGATGGTGAAAATCATTATATTTTTTCAACATATTTCCTTTTAGCATGGAAGTAAAACATATTATTGTCATTTGTTTGTACACTCAAAAATCTGGAGTGGAATTTACGTAACAGAGGCATGTAATAAACAATTATATGTCACGTGCCTTATTGTTGTTTACCTAAAAGTTATTTGTTTTAGGTTCTTACCAATTGAAGTCACCCAGGTAGCGATAAAACTTCAACATAATTTACTAAAACCTACTACTACATTGGAGACACCATTAAATTTATGACATAAATAACTACAATATCTAAAATTTACAGCTATGAACATCACGCACAAGACACTGACAGAATTGAAAGAGAAGGGTCTAAACGTACACAACCATAGTCAAAAGAACGTCCTTAACGTAGATAAACGACCTATTCATGTGTGGAGATTGCCACTTTAAAACTGCTATATAGTGAAGTACCTTGTGTCGTCGTTTTTGTAAATGCCTGGACCTAGTTTAGCCACAACTCCTTCAACAACTTTAGAAACAATTTGGTCTTGCCTGCCGAATAATAAAAGAGAAACAACATATTATTCAGCTTATACTTGAAAGACGCACAAAAACTGTTTTGACACATTGAATTTCCGATAAAATAAGTTGATATTGTTCTTTATTGAAACTGCAAATGAAAACATGAGCTCCAATACAACGTTAATTTCAGTTATACCACTCTCCGCCTCGTGCCCATTGTTCTAACCATGCTCTCTAATTTCCATAACCGAATATTTTATCATATACCACCTGGCTTTCTTTTGTTTAAAAAGTGTCCGATTTACAAGTTCTTTTGTTTAAAAGTGTCCGATTTACTAGTAAATCGGACAGTTCTTTTGTTAAAAACTGTCCGGTTTACTAGTAAATCGGACACTTTTAAACAAAAGAACTTGTAAAATGGACACTTTTTAAACAAAAGAAAGTCACGTGGCGACGAGTAAAAAAAACAAATGCGAGACATTATACCTGAAGAAATTATTTCACCATTACGTACAGAGTAAAGACACTTTAAAGGAATCACCGGACTGAATTAATTTTGCACGACTGTACATCTCAAAATCAATTACAGGTCACCGTGAAATAACGGTATTGATTGCAAATATCACTTCTGTGTTAAGGTTATTGTTATCACGATCATTCGAAGCTATAATTTAAGACTTCAAAGTCAGTTATCAACACTGAATGTAGAGGTTTCAGTCGCCTTTGGTAAAGTTAAATCTAGCAACAGGCAAACACACACGCAGTACCACAGTCATTGTGGATCTGCACGTATTTTTTTTTGTACTTGCAGTTTCTGTTGCGCCTTTCTCTAACGTGGCTGTGTAGCTTGGTCTTCCGATTGTGGCCGTTAGCACTGGCGTGACAGGGGGACTTTTCTTTTCCATCTTTGGCTTTGGTAGTTGAAGTGCACCGGATACAGCTTTCATTTGTACTTCATCCGCCATATCGATATAGGTAGAGCGACTCGGCAATTGCGTGTATGCTGCTCAAAGTTTTCGACCCAAATGAGCAAAGCGTGACTCGAACGTCGATCTGCAAACACCTTTTCACTTCATTCAACCAACCAATCAATCAAACTTAATTCATACAATTCAAATCAAACCAGGTGCTCAACCACGTCATCGCACTACAATAGCAACACATGTCAACTTTGTTTTATCCAATCATGGGTTATTTTTTTATACTTTCGTTCAACAAGGTGTCAAAACGCGTCAATGTTTTCCTGCCAAAGTTTCAACTTGCACTGCACTAAAATTACAAATAAAAACTTTCGGCGTGCAAACAAGGCTCTAAAACTCGGCAAATTCGTGGTATAACACGGTCAGCGAACTCGTAGTCGGCGATTTACGGAATTTAACGGTACAGTTTGCCATAAAACTCCTCGGCCCTGCGGGCCTCGGAGTTTTACTGGCAAACTGTACCGTTAAATTCCGTAAACCGCCTCCTACTCGTCCGCTTACCTATAGTAAAATACACCTCAGTATTTGGACTCTCTAACTTTCCAATTCTTTTCTGATCTACCCCTGTGGGGCTCATTTTGAAGTCCTCACAGAGAAAAAAACTTTCATCATCCTAGTTAATTCAAAAATTATAACTTTCTAAACAGAATTAACACAGAGGGATGGCGGCCATAATTTGTTTCTCCAGTGCCAAAATTTGCACTTCGACCCCTAATTTTCTTTCCTGATTTTGAACGACAATGGTTGAAATATTTCTTGAGTTTCAGCAAAAGCCTAAGTCTTTCACTTTTGAGGCGCATACTACCTTACAATTGCAAGGTGGGAATTATTTTGACAATCAGAAGTTTTAACGGCTAGACAAAATAATTGAAAGTGTACTTGACTCACGTTTCAGCCAAAGTCGGTAACTTAACACTTTTATCTTCCCATTCTTGCAAGTGCTCTTCCAGCAGTTGCATTTTGCTTGCAATGTCTTCTTGGCTGCAGTCAGGAGGAAAAGGGTAGGAGCAACTGTCAGTGTGTGTGTAAGCCACAAGTTGTGAGATTGAAAGTTCAAATTAAAAAAATGAAATAAGTTTACATTCAGTCTCACCCCTTCTGAAGTTTGACAGCTGATTTTTTGGCCTTCTTATTGTAGTCAAGCAAACGAGAAGTGTCTCTTTGGATGCCAAAAGTATGTTCTTTTAGCTCGCTGGTCCCGTATTTGATCTCAGATGTAGCACCTGCTAGAGCAGAGCTTTTCGAATCGATGGCTCTTGCACTCTCAATGATAGTCTGATTCTGTTCCCAGATATAGCCGCTGGCACGTTCAAGTCTGCCCGTCTTAGCTTCAATAGAAAATAATTGGCGCTGCTCTTCTTCTCTGACATAGCGACTCAAACAGTGCGTGACAAAGTTCTGGCTTTGTGTATTTTTGTATTCGCAGACATTTGTTGCCATGGAATCATATGGATGAACTGCTGTTCCTGAAACTGAAAACATTAGTTCGATGAATGTTAAAAACAATTGCTTGGTGAATGGCATCGTGGTCAGAAGTGAAGGGTGACGTTTAGAGAGTGGTTAGACAGGCCAGAAAGTCCAACCACATAACAAGGGATTAGACAATGATACATTCTACCTATTCTATCTGTGACGCATCATTACATCTGCACCTGCGCAAGAAAAATTAGGGATATGCATGCATAGTTATTTTGAAGATGCATGCCTACTTACATCCAAAGGGCCGACTTTGTTCTTTTGAGCACGCCTGGGCAAGAATGATAAGGGGCGTCCGTCATTTTTGAACAAGAATAATTTATAAAGCGGATGTAAATTTATGCAAAATTGTCGTTTAGTCAGAAAAGTCTTTCTTTAACTGTCCCCTGTGCATATAACGGTGATCGCCCCACACAATAATTATCCAACAATTCCTTTTACAATTTTGTCATTGAGAGATAATGAGCAAAGAAAACTGAGGTAACAAAATAACAACAGCAACACAACAAAACAAAAACATTGGTTACAAAGCCACTATTCTGTATATAAGCTGTTAAAACATTGGCACTTTTCTCCTTATTTTGTTATTATTTGGGTTTATAACATTGGGTTTCTATATACCGGTATATATTGAATTATAACAAAAGATACAATGATTTCATTAATTTTTGTAATTGTTTATGAAAACCAAATACCTATACGTCATCACGCATTATTTACAACCAACCATGATCTGTCTTCTATGTTTAAAGGTACAAATAGCACTGATTGCGGTTACAGGTTTGTTTCTAAATGAAGCTGCACGCGCGCGACATTGTACCCAGTTGCTTGAAATTCGGACAAATTTTATTGTTGCATGTGTGGCTGTTGTTGCAGCTTGTAGTCTGAGCCATTATAAGTGTCACTTTTCGCATAAACTGTAACACTAGCAGGTTTTATTTTCGTCGTTCTTGCTGAAAATGCGGACAAATATTTATTTTTGCATAGTAAGGAATACATAAATGACGTCATTTGCGATCAGCGGTATTGAAATATGCACGTATAGCATTTTTTTTAACTAAAACTGTTTTCATAAAATGCCCAAATTAACATTTTTTCAAGTGCAGTTTGGGAACGGATGTGAGTTGCCGTATAGGTTATCTTTGGCTTAAATGTAACTGTTTTCTTAACAAATAAAGAATTGTAATCAGCGGTATACTGGTAGAATTTGTATTAGAGGAACAAATTACCTAACCTTTTTCAACACATTTGAAATTCAAAGTGGCTGCCGTCCCTGTGTCAACTCTAAGGTGAAAACAAATTTTTCATTTTCGTTAAACTAAGACGGCGAAAATTTTCCTTACTCCAAGAGTTTTAAATTAGCCCACACAAATGGTAGATGTGAAAGTAATTATAAAAGTCAGAGTTCGAAAAAAATTGTCAGTGTGTCTAATTATTTATTACGTCTCCCTATCCGTTCCGTCATCGCTTTTCCTCCTGCAACCGTTACTCCTACCACACTTGCATTCCACTTTGCTGACTTTTGATCTTGCATTGCGTTGATGTAGGACCAAGTGCTGTCATCATTTCGCACTTTTTCCCTCGAAGGTAAGGGTCATACTCCCCATCCCTCAGCGTCAGGTAGATCGCAGGTCTATCCCATCTACGCTATTTTTGTATTTGTATTTTTGTAATTTACATAAGTTTATAATTAAAATGTGCATCGACAGATTCTCGTGATTTCACCTGTTTTGAGGCTTTGCGTGTTTTTGAATGTATAATTCAGGCCATAAACGTGTTTTTCATATCAAGGAAAGTTTGCAAACAATGTAATGCACACCATCCGAAAACTTCAACTAGTCTAATGGTTTAGAGAGAAATATTCTACTTACTAAATTTTACTGTTTAACGATTATAGAGCATATGAAAATGACTAAAAAATTGCGTTGTCACCCACCGTTCCCATCGACACAACAGTTACTCTGCCTACACTTCTTGACGATGTACTCTCCAATCAGATAAAAATATTCCATCAAGGACAGCGGCTCCGGAAGAGTTGCTCTCTTCATAAATTCTTCATGCAAAATGTATTTCTCAAACTTCCAAATCTCCACAGACATTTCATCGACCCTTTGAATGTCGTAACTAGAGAAAACAAGGTGGTGAAATGGCAATGAAATATTCGACCTTCTCTTCAACAGGTGCTTCTGTCATGGCTAGGATAATTCAATGAACTTATATGATATTAATGCAGCATATGGTATCATTGCCGTAATGTGTACATTGTGAATACTATAGATACATAGTACTGCAACTTTACCAAACACCTTTATCGTAGCAAAAAGATTAATCGATAATGAATGGATGGCCTTAGTGTCACATAAAGGATGATTACGGAACCTGCGAAATTCACAGCGGGGGTAGTTGGGAGAAAATTGGAGATACAAAAACATGCTGATGCTATGTATTAGTTTTAAACGAACCGTCAACACGCGAGTCGGAAAGAAAATGATTAAGCTGTAAAGTTTCCATAGAATGACATAGATGTGACTCTCACGTATCGGGTAATTTGATAATGAGCCACGCCAACCACTTAAAACTTAATGTACGGTTTAACTTCTACCCCAAGCAAGCAGAGTGTGAAGAAAAATTACAGTTTTGCTTTCTTTGTCCTTCAGAAAGAATGATTGATATTATTCTTGTTCTTGATATAGGCTAAACTACTGAGCTAAGAGGGCTTAAGCTTACCGGATATGTTGCTA
This sequence comes from Ptychodera flava, assembly GCF_041260155.1. NCBI lineage: Eukaryota > Metazoa > Hemichordata > Enteropneusta > Ptychoderidae > Ptychodera > Ptychodera flava. Next base: position 19,838,662 of record NC_091928.1, on the reverse strand, counting down.
TAATTACATGTGTATTAAGCCGTGCCTTCACGTACGATTACTTGGTAAATATATGTTATACATAGAGGATAGAAGAAACAGCCATGTATATTGTAGAACGTCGAACTGTAGTCATCAACCCCTGTGGCTAACAAAATAGAAGCTTAGCAAATTACCTAAAACTTTGAAGGACAGCCGGCAATTTTTCCCTCTGTTGCATTTAATCTTGCACTTCTGGTTTGAATTGGAGCCCATGGAGTAGCTATACTTTTCAGCGTCTTATCGTTTTTAAATGTCGAAAATTAATTTTTCGCTTCAGAGTTAACATAGGGATTGCAGCCATTTTGAATTCGATCGCATGGAAATGTTGGGTAATTTGTTTCTCTAGGATCGAATTTTGCGTGGTGACTTTTATTCGTGATTTAGAAAGAGGATGATTTAAAGTTTCCTCACAGAAACCCTTGAGCGAAAGTTTAAGTTTATCATTGTCTAGGCGAATACTAGTACCTGAATTGAAAGAACTTCTTACCTGAAGATTGCAATTATTAAGTTTAATAGGAGGACGTTTCCCATGAAGAGATACACTGCCAGAAAACAAGAATACACCACTGATGTGACAGTTGAAGGTGCATCTTGGTCCGTGTTTTCGTTCTCTAAATGAACAGAAAGTTTAGATTTAATTTTGGACAGTTTCTGTTTTTCAATTTATTAATAATGTGTCTATAGGCCTACGCTTATCAAAATCTTGAAATGATTGACACAATACCACTTCAACTTGTAAGACCTCAAAAATTCTGCAAATCTTTAATGTCAGTCGCTGGGTCTACATTGCATCAGCTGTAAGTAAGCTTTGCTTCTCCTAAAGATCTCTGAGTATTCGGGTTGAAATAGGTTTTACTTGATAAATTCTAAATATTCTTGTCTTTCAACAAATATGGTATCGGTATATTTACACATCGGGGACCTTTGCAGGCAAGTGATTTCTTCACGTTGTCTAATTGTCGTTTGTGCTGAATGTCAGAAATTGATATACTGATTTTGCAGAACATTCATGCAAAAGAAATGCAATATTAACAGTGTATTTACTGATTGATTGGAGAATGATAAATATCAGCAGCCTATCCATTGATTCTATGTTAATGTTGCTTGTATCTATACTTCGTTGATTTAGGGGATTTAAGATATAATCTTATCCTGATTTGTTGATATTTTTGAATTAAATGGAATATGTATTACTACAGAACACTATTCTGGTTTTCGGTAAAAGTCTTCTTTAAAACTAATTCTATGATAAAGTTATTTGATAATAATTTTTATAAAGACAAGGTGGAATCAGATTTTACCACCGCCTCCATTGATAAAGACAAATCAGGGCTGAAACGGATGTTGTGTACCTTTCAGAACAATTTTTAACATAAAAGTAAAAAAGTCAGTCGCTTGAAACCTTGCTTTTAAGAAGCCGTCTTATTTGAATCCTTAGCAAAGTTGTTTTGTAGGTTGAGTGAGATATTGTTGAAGATTTATTTTGCTACATGGTTAAATACTAGCAATGTTAAAATTATAGAACACCGTTAATATGACCTAATGAATAATCAGCTTTGCTGCTGCACGTTGCTGGTTTTTAGTTACATTTCAAGATTGCAGATCGCTGATACTTTAATTGGATTTATCAAAATTACATATAGGTACGGTCAACACGAATCAACACCTATTTTACGCACTGCAACCGAGTACAATTCATAAATAATGGATATTAACCCTTTCATTTTACTTAACACATTATATATCCGACTTACACCGAGGAAATTTTAACACATTTGCACCCTATATTTAAAGATAATGTTTAAGACATCCCAGACAGTGTGTAGCATTGTCCTGAGGACAGCGTGCAACTAACCTCCTGGAATGTCATCAAGGAAAAGCTCTCCAAAGACTTGAAAATAAGGTTTGTAGAAAATGTCACGGATGGCCAGAAACGATATACCCTCTCCGGAGTGTTCGCCAAGTAGGGCCTGAATGGCGACGCCGTAGCCAACGAGGAAAACCATGAAGATAACGGTGAATTTGAATGTCGTGAAAAACTGTATGAAGAAAATAAGATTTTTTTGAAAGAAGTTACACTTCGTACAAGAAGAATTACAAAAATCGCAAATTTGCATGATAGGTTTTGAAAAATGACCATCTTCCAAAATGGCAATGAGGGATTAAACTTACCATATGTTTAATCATCGACACCCATGGGCCAAATGCTTCAGTCGCCGAGTACAGACGTAGAACTCTAAAGGCAAAGAGGGCGTAATTTATGCCATAGCATATACGACCAAGAAGTCTTGTTGCAGTAAACCATCGACAGAGAAACGCTACAATTGAGGTCGCCATGGTTATCATTGCAAGTATGTTCCAGGTGAATTTTAACCACTCTCTGAAGTGTTTCAGGCGGCTGAAATTTTGTTCTGGACCGTACAGGTTAAACATCTGTAACAGACACTTTTGTTAGAATCATGTATTATCACCGGAAAGAAAAGGTATTTGGGGTTTAAGCACAGCTGGAGATTCAGACGATAGATGGGTAGAACTCTAAGTTTTCTATGGTTGTATACAGGCTATTGGACAAAATAAAACAAACAAGTGACCTTTCTATTTTCTCTTACTTTCCAGTTTTTCCAATCCACATATATTAAATAGGTGAAAATAGGTAAGCAGATACGAAAACAAATTTTCCAAGACGTTTTTGCTATTTTTTATCTTCATCTTTAGGTTTGTTTATAATGTTCCTTGAACGATTTTGCCATGAAAAGTTATTAATAGGACAGATATGTTATAAATTATCGGCTTATATCCCTTTCAATGTTGTTTCTCCTATTTCGAACCATCAGTTCAAACTCTACATTGGATATTTCTATGAAATTAATAGTATTAACATTGTATTACTGTTACCGTTGTGAAATATACAGATACTATTGATAAAATGTTCAGATCGTTTTGCTTTGTCGTCTTGACTGCACTGCAAAGATAAATAAATCGCTGAATGGGCCAGCCTAAATAGACACGACACTGACTTCAATAGAATATGTTCAATACAGTATTTGGGTGCCCAGCCCAAACAGCCTTTTCCTACCCATAGGCCAATGGAAACTTTAGGATCGCTTCACTCTCGCAATTTAATTTCCCATTTCTCAACCACAGGAACTGGCTCTATGTGCCCTCAACTACCTATAACAATGGTATGTTCATGGGCCAACATAATCATTACCACACAGCCTGTAAATTGAATTGCGATGCCGGCAAATCCAGAAAAGACATAATTATAATATATTCAAGACTCTACTTTGCTATAGGCCTGGAATTGTTTATCATTGTGACTTACAACTCCGTGAGTTTCCTCGCCCAATTGGCTTATAAATCACCATTCAATTACCTAATTACAAAGTACAGATATTGTTTATACTCACCGCTCTTGCAATTTCAATGAGAATGGCAAAAATCCACACATGAGCAACGAAATCGGCCAGATGGAATGTGCTATCTAGGTGACTAAAGGTCAGCACATACGCATATAAGACCAGAAACATAAAGTATGATCCCTGGAGGTATATCAAAAGAACGTACGAAAGAAAGGATTAATGATTAACGAAACATTGGAAAAAAAGGAATTACATGTTTAAAGGCGATGTAATTAACGACAATTGGCTTTATGCTTACGTTAAGCCTTATACTTGGGCCACATCATTTATCCCTATTGGTACCGAGCGAGGAATTGAATCCACAAAGAAAGCCGTAATCTGTTGTTAGTTTGATGATATTTTCGGTTAGGCCAGAAAGCAAAAATAAATCGTTCAACGGAATCGCCGCTTCTACATTGCCCGATTTGGAATTTTTTATGATTTCGGCAAATTCATACTTCTGCATTGCAAATAGTTTAGTACCGCCGCTGGCGGTGCCATACACTTCGTCGGGTTTTCGAGGGCATGTGGGTTTCTGAATGAGACTTCCGATGTTATTGTTGAGAAATATAGTGTTGAATTCAATAACCAGTATCAGTGTATCTTGTCTGAGATATTTCTAGTTAGCCTAAAAGGGGAAAAGATTACTTTGCCTTGTCTGCATTCCGGCAAAAAGGTCCGAGGGACCGCGGTTACCTTTGGCCTAAAAAATCAAAAAAGTGCTCGCCGCTCTTAAACCTTGGTCCAAAAAATCCGACGAACAAGATTTTTCTCTGGCCTTACTGCAAAGGATTAAAACTACTTCAAACTTCGATATTAGGTTCAAACAAGGTTCAAATTTGTATCTGCCAAAAATGCTTACGAGAACTGGTCAGTTTGCAATGTCGTACGCAGGCGCCAAACTCTGGAATAACATACAACGTAATGTAAAAGCAAGTACTTCAAGAAATGCATTAACACATTCCCTAACAGAGCATCTTTTGAATGTGTACAATATCACGTAGATATCTGTCTATTAATTTCTTGTATTAACATGTTGTATCTTTACCAGTAACTGTCTCATTTAAGCCCTCGTATTATATAATGCAGTGTAATGAGAGATGGGGCCAGACTCGATCAGCTGTAAGCTATTACTTCTTCCAATATTGCCAGTGTTATTTATAAATGTGAAATCGGATTTATTACATGTTTTGTAAACAGTTTAAATTGGCAATAAAGTAAATAATAATATAAAAAATAATATATACAAAAACACAAACAAAAAACCCTAAGTTGTTTTTATCGAGTTTAGCACAAGAGTCAGAGGAGGTGTTGGTCACATAATAAATTGGTTTATATTAACTTTTGCTTCCATCGTATATTGTTTCCCATTTACCATTATATCATGTTTGAAAGACATCCCATCGTAACTCTGTTATAAACTGCAGATCAGTCTGAAACAAAGTTATAGAAATTGCTACATTCTACATTCATTTGATTAACGAATACAAGGCAAATATAAAGTGAAACCAACTGCGTAAGTTGATAAATTATAATGCTAATACTTACGCAATGCATGGCAAAGTTTGCAATCGGAGAACTGTAGAACGCTTTGCATTTCTTTAAATAACGACCAACTGCATGTAAAACACATAATACGAGCCGTGATAGTTCATTCGAACATAGTTTCTCTCTTTCTTTAATATATGGACGTATAAGACTAATGGAAAACATTTAATTATTAATCCAATAATCTGTTACAACGGGTATATAATTAATGCCGTAATTAGTCGATAGATTCAAGTCCTTGCACAGTAAAATATCTGACTTTGTGGTGATCACGTTAAATGTGTGAGTCATTGGGTTTACCAATTTGTGAATCATTTAGTACGCAAAAATCCTCTTGTCCTACAATACTTTGTACCAGAGGTATTACCTTTATCTTTCACGGTCATCTTGGCATCTTCTGATCCATTGGTTCGTGACGTGCTTTCCGATCGTGATGTACTTTCTTCTGGCTGCTTAGTCGAGCTATTAGCATCATCAGTATCTTGCTCTTTCTTCTGTGTTGGATCTTCGGAAACATCAATTTTTATCCAATCAGTGTTGGCAAAAATCCAGTATATAGGCGTTGCTAAGACTACCTGAGTAAAGAAAAATTCAAAAACAATCATTATAATGATTGTTACCTTCCTTTACAAAAAGTGTAATTGTACAGTACTCAGACTTGTTAAATAATGTCAATGAACAATAGTCAAATGAACCGTCTATATGTTATACAACACCAGGGAAAAGCTGCCAAGGAAAGACTGAACTACTAAGTCTCGTCGGCGTCTGCACAGCCTATTGCGATGTAATAACCAAGTCGACCAAAACTACAAGTTGAGGTCATTAGTGATGCTGCGTTTGAGTTAAACACTGATGGGCAAGCGGGGGGCTCACCCATTTATCACACTTTATGTACCCACCTCACATACAGCTAAAACATATATCATTTGAAAGCTTATGCCTCTACTTCAAGAAAATTGACGATGTGGAGCTGCAAAATAGGGTTGTAAGCGCTTAATTTGCATAACTCAGACGGGTAACCCCATTTGCATATATCCGATATAAAACTAAATCCATTGTCAAGCACTCTAAAAATACTTTTAAACTATCGAGTGATATATCAAATGAAACGTATTTGCACGTTAAATAGAGCTATGTCCTCCAAACTGAAAATGAAAATGTTCGCTTTGAGTATTTCATTTATATTGCGAATATCTTGACTTATTTGTAATATTCATAAAAATTGTTTAGTAAATACGAATAATGCCAACATTATGCAGAATAAATATATGAAATTTGTTTTGCAATTGATTTTGTTTGTTTAGGATACGCACACTGGAACATTTCCCCATCTAATTCCAATCTAGCTGAACAAACAAGAATATACAAATAGCTTTTTGTTGGATAGCCCTTGTGCAGTAGTGATGTCATTTTAGTTTGAAATTCTCTAGAAATCTTGTTTTGATGGATAATCTATTACTTGTTACCACATTTCTGTTACATCGATCGTTTCAGTTCAGTTTTTTCGAACATATAGATGGAAGGCATAATGTTTCATTTCATGATATGTATTGGTATGTAATAAAGGGAAAACAACTCCACGCATCGTTCATATCTTAGTTGTTTGTCTGTTGTGTATGGTATTGTGTATATTGTAAGTGTATATAATGTTTGGCTATTTTATGTAATATGTTAATTAGCCATTGCGAGTAATCCTGTTCACGGTTAAATACTAACACCACAGTACACAAAATGCCGCCAAACAGGAACTAAGTTCGTCGGACGCCCAATTATTAGTGGATGCTGCAGCCATATTTTCACATATCAGAATTCATTAACTATTTCCTAAAACAAATAGTGAAGAGAAAACCGAAATACAACTCTCTTGAAACTCTGATCAAGTCAATTCAGATATATATCCCCAATTAGGAAAATTCATTACATATGCAAATAAGGAATTGGCTGAACTAAAAATGCTTTTGACTTTCAGGGATGTTACATCATAGTATCTTTGATGTACATAGCAAGTTTAATTTAATCAACTTTGGTCAAGTCAATTGAAATATATATCTCTAATTTCAAAAGTTCATTAAATATGCAAATAAGGAATTGGCTGAAGTGAAAATGCTTAATGACTTTCAAGAATGTTGTATCATAGTATCTTCAATATATGTAGCAAGTTTCGTCAACTTTGGTCCAGTCAATTCAGATATATATCCCTAATTAGGAAAGTTCATTAAATATGCAAATTAGGAATTGGCTGAAGTTAAAATGCTTAATGACTTTCAATAATGTTAAATTATAGTATCTTCAATATACATGCCAAGTTTTGTCAATTTTAATCAAGTCAAATCAGATATATATCCCTAATTAAGAAAGTTCATTAAATATGCAAATCTGCAACTTTCTTTCATGTCACTCCTTAATCTCTCTCATGGCTGATATATCTTGGTGTGATCAATATTTGTAGAAAATCTTATCAAATTCTGTGCAGTCGTTCTCAATGTATATCCTTTTTTTCTAAACTCATAAATTATGCAAATAAGTAAAAGTAAGCAAGCTACACCCTCCAAAAACTAATCAATTCTTGCCATTTGCAAACTTAATCTATATACCAGATTTGATTCGGATCTAATGGGCCGTTTATGAGATATCGGGCGCACTGACAGACGGACAAACAGACAGACAAACAAACAGACAGACAGACAAACAGATATCGCTGCGACATTAGCCCATGTGTGTGAACACGTAAGCTAAAAACAAAACAATAACACCACGGACAATACTCTAGTTTTCATAACAACAGAACTGAGAGAATCAAACAATCCCTTACAGAAAACATGAGTGAACTTGAAAAAGACGGAACACGGAAAATCTGTTCGAAAAGAAGCTGATAAGGCTGCGTTCACAAATAAGGTGACGGGAGGGGGCTGGAGGAAATGGAATTTAAATCTTTTTTTTTTCAGATCCCCCTCAGTACCCTAAAACATTTTCAAATCCCCCGTCGATATGATCAACATTTTCAAGCGCCTCTCAATTACCATATAGCCGCATATTTATTTGGGTAGTTCTGCTCGCAGATGTTTTACACCACCTGTTATTAGCAGTTCGTAGAACCTCATTCCTACGGCAACTTTTAAACGCATCAGTGGGCTTTTTAGATTTATCAGTCTATTAAGCCGATTTGAGTTCATCCAACTCTGGCAGAGTACATATAATAACGATCATGAGAGACTATGAAAATTGTTAATTCTTAATTACATTTTGCCAAATTGTAAAAAACATAGCACAATGACCTACCATTTTTTTTGAAAGTATAAAACGTATACGACTTTTACAAAATCGACAATACTGGAAGGTTAATATTTCATCAAATAAAGGTTATAATCTCAGAAGTTTTGTTTCAAAGTTTTGAAGTTTTACTTTTGTGTTATTTTAAGACGAGAATGTGAAAATTTAGAAAATCAAGCAAGGTGACCCCATTTTTTTCATCAATATTTGATTATTCTCACACGCCAGAATTCAAAAAGCCACTATGACCAGTACTGTCAAGTCTCCTGGACTTCCATGTGTTGCTCTTGCTTGATCCTGTGTACAGGTATGGTTCATGGTCATGAGGACCATATGACCTGAATTCTTCTTCAGCTACTTCATAGTCAGAGCTACAGTGTATCTGTCACTGCCGGTATGCAGTGACAGTAACACTGCCCCTAGGCAGTAGAAAGGCCAGTAGCTGTATTAACTTTGATAATTTGACAATATTTTTGTTCAGTTAATACAAACTGCGTCTTTGTTCTCGTCCCAACAGCGTGTTGAAATGTCCAGTATTGGACTTGCCAACAAAGCCTGCGTATGCGTTCTGTGCATTTGTATCATTGATAATGCCTTTCAGTCTGAACTCTAATTTATTTAACATCAATATTTATATATACAGGTTTTAGTCGACAAACTGAATAATATGTGTTTCAGCATGCTGTATGGAGACAGCAAGAAACTTTATTTGATATATTGCATAGAAATATTGAACAAAATATTAATAGTCGTAGCTGCTTCCCCCTTACTAGGCCTACATGTTTGGTTTTTTTTACGAAAATTTATACATTTTTATTTTTTTGTTTTTGAGATAAAAGTAATAAGATGCGACAGAATGGTTCTAACTCTTGTTTATTTATTACTATGTTTAGAACAATTTGATAATATTTATATGTTAGTCAGTTTCATTGAATTACCTGCCAATTCGGAATTGTAAAAAGTAAAAGTGAACCAATTTTTTTTAAGGTTTCCCTATATGGCAAAAAATTCAAGTTCTTCCATGCTACCCAAATTCCTCCACTTGTCACCGTTATTTGTGAACGCAGTCTAGTCGCTTAAAAAGAAACAAAAATATAAGCGTTACACTTATCAATGCAAAACTTCACAAAAGGTACAATAGCTCAAACTCCGATTCACATGAGCCTAGCTTGCAAACACACCAGACCGAACCGTAGACATTCTAACTTCCCTATGTAAAGAACAAATTGAACTTCAGTGGAGCAACACGGTAACACATAGAATAAATTGCGACAAACAAGATGCACATTTTATATTTCCGATTTGTACCTATCATTAAGATTCACAGGTCATGATCGTGTCCGGTGAGACTGTCATCTGCCAAAAGTTTCATGAAATTTTGTGCAAATATTTCTTGATATATGTCAACACTGTCATTAACGTCTCCATGGGAACCAGTGATATGTCATAACTTCATTAATATGCAAGCCACACTAACCAAACTCTAATCAGTTCTTGCCATTAGCGAGGTACCTGTCTAAAAAATCTGATTCGAATCTGTTCAGGCAGACACACACACACACTCACACACACACAGACAGACAGACATCGCTATGACATTAGCTCACATGTGTGAACACGTGAGCTAAAATGGATCTCTGTTGGTAATGTGCAGACTAGGCGAGGGTGGTCGTCAATTCAACATACAATATACGGCTGGACCTGAATCCTCTACCTCTTTCTGTCTGGGCAAATATCGCATGACTTCATAATTGACGAATCTCCGTTAAAAAATGATGGAAAACTACATTAGCGAAGCATAAACGTAAATCGTCCAAAGAAGGAACATCTCAACTACCGCTTCATACTAACTTCCTTAACCGAAAGCTTTATTTACTTTTCGTGTTCGTCAGTAAATTGTAATTTTTGCACACTGGAATTGAAGTCCAAAAAAACGGCGGTACCAGATGCAAAATATTTTTTCCAACTCTGACCGATTTGAAATGACGTTTCAGGAGTTTCAGATTAAGGGTTTTAGTTTTCATTATCATGGTAATTTATTGGTTTACCTTTCTCTCAAAATGGATTGTGTCGATGTGGCCATACCATTGCTTTCGAAGAGTCTTCTGACAGCAATCGAAGGACAGGAACATCTATGAGGGGCAAAAGTTTACAGTTTTCTTTTTTATTTTCAAGAAGAAAAGTTAGCGCACTAGACTAGAATGTTTATCCAGTAACTGGGAAATGTAGTTTACGGTAAAACTATTGATTGCAAAACGTTAAATGGAGACAAAGGAGCTAGGGTAACACCATCGTGGGCTGATACAAAATTATGTTAAGATGAAAGAAAATTACTGTAACATTGACTACCAGGGCTTCTTGGTTTGATCGATTACAAGCCGAGTGGCTTGGTAGCTCTTTGCCACTCGAACTGTGAATTCAATCATATTTGCCCAGTTTCAGACCGTATGAATTGCAAGAAAATGTCACGACAGAGCGTTCAATTCCGTTGCTGAATCGTATCATTACCTTGGCTTTCCCCTTATTGCTACTTTAAGGCATGTGAAATTTCTCCAGTACTTATGTCTCTGCAGCAGGAGAGTTTCAACCTCTCCAGGATCTTGCTCATGTCCTATCTCGATGAGTCGTGTAGCTTTTGATTCGTACTCTCTGAAACATCACGTGTAACGGCAACATTAGAGTAGTGTTTAAAGACTGATCATAAATGTTCCAGTAAAGTCACATGATATCAGGGTGTCATGTGCGGCAATTCATCGTTCTGATTGGACAAGAACTCACTCCGACAGCTGTCAAATACAATAATCATAGCAAAACGAGCCCCTTATCTAGCATCTCAGGCAAACGACGATACGAAGTGTCCCTGTGGAGGGACACTCACCCTAAATTGGGCACACGTGTACCCTGGACATTTCGAACTGTAAAAGCACAAACTCTGCCATTTCGTCGGAAACCGAGGGGAGTACTATACTTTTACACTCAACATTTTACCAAATAAAAAATTAAAATAAAATAAATAAAGTAAACAGGGGTACATGCGCTTTGTCATGCATTGTACCAAAATCTCGTGTAATCCCGCCTTTGTTGGAGTGTTATTTAAATTTCAAATTTTTGTGCAGCGAAATGGGAATCACTTTAAAAATACTGCCTATATCCAATGTTTCATCGTTATGTGACTTAACCCCCCCCCCCACGTGGGGAACACCAATTAATCTATAGAAAAAGTATGCAATAATAATTACCTTGAGAGACACATGTACTTTTCATGTTCCGTATGTCGCTGGGAGGGCATTGTTTTCGCTACTTTTCGGAATCCAATACTGACAACCAATGACGCGATTACTGCATCTTCTTGTAACTTAGAAAAAGCAAACTCTGCCAGGAGGAACCTAAAAGAAACGAAAAATGACAAGGATGCTTTATCCCTTCGTTGGTTGATAACTGAAATACTTTATGCAAATTCGTGATCATCTTGACTTGGTCTTTTGTTAAATAAACAAACAAACAAACAACGTAAAAGCATATGACGATCAGCTCCTGTAAGCATTAAATTTCGAATTGAAGAACTCGCTAGCATTTAACTGTTTACATGATATACATATACTGTTTTAATATTTCTACGGAAAGGATACCATAACAACAAGCCCCCTCTGAAGTGCACCTGTAACTGAAACTTTGGCAAGCAGTAGTTATCCCCTGCAGAAAGCAGACTAAGTCGTTCAAACTGAATATGGCATTCTTTAACAAATTAAAAGGTAGAACAGCACTCACCTCCGTGTTTCAATTGCCCAGAGGAAAATATTTCGAAACGATAGCTGATTGGCTTCCTCTGGTGTTTAGGTGATGCCATGTGGGTATGTAAAAATGTTTAAATATGATGTTATGACAAGTAACTTGCATCAGTATACGTTTAAGCAATATTTGCTGTGTTGAACATTAATATTATATAGGGCTAAGCCCTTGGTGTCGCGCCAGGGGTTATTAAAGATTGGCAATGTTATTTGTAAACTGTAATTGTTACTTCATAAACGTTTATATGACAACTACCGGTATGCCCAGTTTCCCTCTGATGAAAGCAGTTCACGTACGTACACGACGTCAAACCCTGCAGCAGGGCAGGTATAGATTTCTGTAGCGTGTAAAAATTTTGGACAAAAATTGGCAATTTTTACAATGATAACAGCCTATTGCGATAAACAAGGGACGTATTATGCAATCATTACCATTGCAATGGTAACCGCACTGCCCACCTTCCACTTGCAAGCTGAAAACTATATAGCGTTCCGTCTAAAAACTGGCAATTTTTGAATCTAATTATTGACACAGGGGGCGCTCTTCTATAATTCAATCCCAGCATTCTTTGCGTATGCCCCCGTTCATATGCACGACAGTTTTCTCCCTTATCTATATTGACGATATTTTGTATCAGCGACAAGGTGCATAATAACATTTACTGGCTAATAAAAGAGGTATATTTTATAAAAGGCATGTTATATAATAGTAATTTGTTTCGTTTTTGTTTATTTACGAGTACTCAAAAAAAAAAAACATGGCGGCGCCCATGAAAGAAGGGTACACTTCCGGTTACTCGCATAGTATATTATGAATAAGCGCATGCGTAGTCAGTATGCCGCTGGCGCGACTAATATATTAGAGAAATACTGGTGACTTTTGACCAGACCGTCAGGAAATATTATATATTATTACATGCCTCGTAGAAATCAGTGCATTGGTTTGGATAGGAACATCCGTGGAGTTAGTGGACCCGTTTCCATGACCCGGTCCAGTGAAGCCCTTCGACGCTTTCGACGTCAAAGTTCGCTGATCACTGCGTCTCACGTGACCACACAAGCAGCACGTAGTAAGACGCAGATACAGGCAAACCGCCATTTTGAAAGGTGCTAGTTTTGGTCTCCCAGAAGTTGTTAATTGCGCATGTCCGCACATAGTGCATCCTTTTATGTCGCGTGCTTCATAGTCTACTCTGGTAGCTGGCAATATTTCAAAACTTGTAAGTATGGTTATTAGATCCTTGGTTAAATTCTAGCCATGTATGCATCATGAAACTGTTATAATTTTAGCTTTACTTCAAGTAAAATTGAACAGCCAATAACAACGCCCCATGGTTCACCCAATCAGATTTCGTAATTCGATATATGGAGGTTTCCCATTCAAACTTTTGACGTGTGACGTAATGACCGTGTTACAATGAGTCGAAGACGAGTGGTGACAAGATTATTACGTCACTCGTATTTTCTAGCTGAACGAAGAAAATATATCAGGAAATAATATACGTATCACATGCACAAGCCAAGAATTCATTGTTTCTGTAACGTAAAGTAATATGACGTTAAACTGGTCCAATAATTATGTCCATTCATGGTAATACATTGCCAGGGCCATGGAACTTTTGTGATTTACAAATTAAAGTAGGACCATCTTGAACCACTGATAGTTAGTGCTGGTACCAGGTGTCCGGAATGGGTAAGCGTACCCAGCTAGTATGCTACAACCGTAAGAATTGGTCCAAAAATTGTCTAAATATTGTATGAAATGATACAGTATATGAATCACTGCAATAAATCAAAGCCGGGAATGCTGTCACTAATAATTTGAGTGACCGAGGTGTCATATTTGGCCACAATGTCGTCATATCGACCGTAGAACTTTTTGAAAGTTCTCATGAGTCTTTTGGATGTGTATCCCTGTTTCACTAATTTTTGATATCAATGAGCTGTTTTGAAAATCTGTTTAAACGAGGAGTTTAAAGGAGTTTAAACTTCTGAACTGCTTTTGGAATAATATCAATATGCCGTGGACGGGTAACGTTGTTAATCATCTCTGGTCGTCAGTCACGTGAGCGAGGAACACGGCGCTTATGTCTGTGTACAGTGTACGGAGCAAATACCCTCTCATAACGCACGTTCTGCGAAGTTGATCCGATTTCAAAGATAGCATAGGGCAAGAAATTTAACTCAGACAAAGTTACGTATTTCTTCGAGAACAAAAATCCACTGAATCTCGGCGCGAACACTGTGTAACGTCGCGCCCAGCCGACCGTACCCTGGTTGCAATGCTTACGGAACGCACGGTAATGCGACCAGTTTCGAGTTCGTTGTTTTCGAAAAGTTGTTACGTAATTCCTTAGGATCATGCAAGCGTTATACTCTTACGCTTCGTAGTTATTACTGTCGTTGTCTATGAGAATATAGATTTCATAACACTACTTTTTGAGGCTTAGGGTGTAGCGTGGATGAACACTTGACTATCCTTTTACACGTGCAGGACTCTATGCGTCGAAAGTTCAGACGACGGTACGGTCTATACGGATACGAACCCTTAATTGACTACAAAACTTAAACAGAAGGTCTTTCGGAGTGGATGTTTTTGTAAGACTCTAAAAATTATGACTAGTTCTAACAAATTTTCACATTCAACGAATTTTGATCGCGGGAGAAACACGGGCCGTCATGTTGTTTGTTTACAAGGACGAGCACATCGAAGATCGATGAAAAAAGTCCCGACGCACCAAAATTGATGACAGACGCTGGTTGTCGTGATGTAGAACGACTAGAGAATAAATCCCGGTATTCCAGAGACGACAAACTTGGCTTGTGCATGAGACAATGGACCATATATACAGAAGTTAAAATCTAGAGTGACCAAATCTAAGTCATTAGGAGCGCTATTTATGAACGCAAACGCAGTTAGTTTATAATGAGGCCCGAAACAAACAAGTGCACAAAAAGTAGTAGACTAAAAATCTTTAATAAGACAGTAATTGATGTCAGAGAGGTATGTTGGTTTGTTTACTTTAGTAACTGCCCTGCGATAGTACTCTATGGAGAGAGTCTGCTCACACGACTATGAGCGTTGTGTTGATTGCACTGCAATGAATCACTGCCAAAACGAGTGGAAATTTACATTCTGACAGCACATAGTCTTAAAGAGCCCATCAATGACAAAAATAAAATTTCAACAAAGACGTCAATTAGTATTGTCAGGTTTGTTTTGCTTCTTCTCTTGGAGAAAACTGAGATGCCTATAGTAACTCAAAAGACAATTCGTCCTATGTATTTTCTGTCACGCATGCGTACAGGAATACAATATCACTATTTTATGTTTTAAAACCGCTCCCATGTTGTTTTCACTTTTGCTTACTACCAATGAACTCGTGGCTATAGGTAAAGGCTTTCATTATGAATGGCTTCAAATAATTGAAGGTTTTAGAGCAACGGTATTATTAGGTGATGACATCTTGAGTGTCTTCACATTTACTCGTTTCTGAAGTAACCTTTTTGAAACTTTAGTTATTTAATCGATAAGGGAAAGTAAGGGATACAGAGAAATTCACGAGCATCTTTGCAGTGTTATGACATTTTGTTCATGGGTGACGGTAATCGTTTTCCATGCAGAGGCAGCTCAACACGTTGATGTGTACATCAAATTCACGCTAATAATTATATGTGCAGAGGCAGTCATCATGTAATTACACTCGCGCAGATTACAATTTTTCCTAACATTCATCTTCATCTTCAGCGAGTATTAGTATGTTACACAACGGATGTCTCTATATCATAGATCGACGTCAACATCGCCTAAACATATCAAACTGGCGAAACCATCAATGTATGTATGTATGTATGTATGTATGTATGTATGTATGTATGTATGTATGTATGTATGTGTGTATGTATGTATGTATGTATGTATGTATGTATGTATGTATGTATGTATGTATGTATGTATGTATGTATGTATGTATGTATGTATGTATGTATGTATGTATGTATGTATGTATGTATGTATGTATGTATGTATGTATGTATGTATGTATGTATGTATGTTTGTATGTATGTATGTATGTATGTATGTATGTATGTATGTATGTATGTATGTATCTATGTATCTATCTATCTATCTATCTATCTATCTATCTATCTATCTATCTATCTTTACCCTCGATCTTAATCGTGACTTTCTACTGTATTCAAATTTTCTGAGCCTACCTTGGAATTGTAATTATTAACAAAATGTAGCACTTAATGCGGTGGTGACACTGCATTGCAAAGTCATACATAATTGTCACCAGTTACAGCTAATACTTGTGATTGTTTCCAAGAAAACATAAAGTGTTCACTGAGATCTCTAGATTGGTAAACCTCAGGTTTTGGCATAAATTCTGAATGTTGGTGTTTTTCAGCGGAGCTAGTGTTTCTTAGTGAAGAGTGGCAGATGTCGCGATTGCCTCATAAATCATTGAAATAACTACAAATACTCATATTGTTCTCGGTAATATCAGGTCTGAGTCAAGGAATTAACAAAGATGAGTATCAGTACAGCGATACCCGAAAAGGGAGGCAAAAACCGCAATGAAATCCTTGAATATAATTTAACTGATGAGACCTGACTTCAGCCATGTGCCAACACTACAAATAATTAAATATTATTCCCTAATATTTTTCTTCGTTCAGCTTGGAAAATACGAGTGACGTAATGACCGTGTCACCACGAGTCTTCGACTCGGTCATTACGTCATTCGTATTTTCCGAGCTGAACGAAGAAAAATATTAGGGAATAATATACTTATCACATGCACAAGCCAAGAATTTGTTATTTTTTGCAAAGTAAAAGAAGTTTTCCATGACGATTCCGCGTTTAAACTTTTGAACTACTTTAGGAATAATATCAATACGCCGTGCGCAAGTTGTCAATCATTTCCAGTCGTCCGTCGCGTGAGCGAGGAACACAGCGTTCACGTTCGTTCGTGTATGGAGCAAATGCCAGACGACCTCTCGGTCTACACGTACCTTACGCAAAGTTATACAATATTTCAAAGATAGCATAGGCCTAGAAATTCACCTCGGACGAAGAGACGCTATTTTTCGGGAACAAACATCGACTGAATCTCGACGGCGCGAACACTTTATACGTCGCGCCTGACCCTGGTTGCAGTGCTTACGGAACTCACGGTAACGCGACCAGCTTCGAGTTCGTTGTTTCCGCAAATTCGTTCAAAATATACAGGCGGTACACTCTTGTGTTTACATTATTCGGATTATTATTGTCGTACTCTGTGAAAATATCGATTTCATTACATGACTTTTGGAGGCATGGACACCGCACTTGACCCCCTTGTTGCAGTGGAAACCGTATGTCTACCGCATGAGAGTACACAGTGCGTCGAAAGTTCAGGCGTCGGCGAGGTCAATACGAATACGAACCCCCATGCATATTGGCGACAAAACTGAAACACGAGGGCTCAAAAATTTGCCTAGTTGATGTATTTTGTCAGACTCTAATAATCATGACTAATGTTTACGACATTTTCACGTCAGACACATTTTGATCATGGGAAAAATACCGGCCGCCATGTTGTTTGTTTACATTGACGAGCACACCGAAGATCGACGCAAAAAAAGGTCCGACGCACCAAAATTGATGACATAGACGCGGGTTGTCGTGAAGTAGAACGACCAGAGAATAAATCCCGTATTTTTTGTTCGGAGACGACAAACTTGGCTTGTGCATGTAACTCGCTTGTTTGAAATGTTGCAGTCGTATCATAAACAAGCGACCTAGCGGCCGATATAGCTCCGCTGTGTTTATGTAGAGAATAGCTATTTTTGACACATGTTGATGAAGAAGGTGGAAATCTTTGATAGTACATTTCAGCAGCCAGAAAAAAGTGGCTAAATTAGCTGCAAAAATACAAAATTGAAGATTTCATCATAATTAGAATATATCACATTGGATCATCCCTAAAAACATGTCAACCAAAGCTATCTTAAGAGTAGTTTTGAGAATAAAATTTTCTGACCAAAAATGGCAAAAATTGCCTCAAAATAAAAATTGCAGATTTCACCATAATTTCAATATATCATATATTACAATAATCCCTTGGAAACTGTATACCAAATATCAAAGCTATCGACTTGCAGTTTTTGAGAAACAAAGTTTTTGACCAAAAATGGCAAAAATTGCCCCAAAATACAAAATTGCAGATTTCATCATAATTTCAATAAATATCATTTAGTTTATCTGTAGAAACCTGTATACCAAATTTCAAAGCTATCAGATGAGTATTTTATAAACACACATTTTTTGACCAAAAATTGCAAAAATTGCCCCAAAAATACAAAATTACAGATTTCATCAGAAAGTCAATATGTATATTACTTAGTTCATCTGTACAAACCTGTATACCAAATTTCAAAGCTATCAGACCAGTGCTTTTGAGAAATACATTTTTTGACCAAAAATGGCAAAAATTGCCTAAATGCAAATTTGCACATTTCTGCACAATTTTAACAAATCTGAAATAGATCATCCCTAGGGACCCATGTTTCAAATATCAAAGCTGTCTGACTGGTAGTTTTGAAGAAGAAGATGTTTAAAGATTTTTTACCAAAAACGACAAAAAATGCCTTAAAAATACAATTATGCAAATTTCACCACAATTTGAACAAATCTGATTGAAGTCACCCTAAGTAAAAGGCATATCAAATTTCAAAGCAATCGGACAAGCGGTTTCAAAGAAGAAGATTTTTTTACCAAATACAGCAAAAAATGCCCCAAAACTACAAATATGCAAATTTCACCACGCTTTGAACAAACTTAAGTGAGGCCACCCCAAGTGAACTGCATATAAAATTTCAAAGCAATTGGACTTGCGGTTTCAGAGGAGAAGGCAATTGTTGACGGACGACGACGACGACGGACGACAACGACGGACCTATTTGATAAGCTCCGCGTCGCTGACAGCGGAGCTAAAAAATGAAAGTCAAGAAAATTTTGAAAGGCTTATTTTTTCATTTGCAGTCACCAGTGGCTGGTAAAGGGAAACAGTCGTCGGAACTGTGCCAGTGCGAGTTTCTTGTTTAAAACAATGTATTTCGTGCACGATATCTAGATGCACCCCGTCATCATAGCTGCAACATTTAAATTATACAATGTAGATTATGACAGACATGCTTTAACTTTCATCAATCACCATCGTACCTTGGATACAGTGTTTACATTAGTCGTGTGGGTCCCATACGACCTTTGAGAGCAGTTCAGACGACTGTATCCCTTTTAGGATAAATATTGAACGTTTCTCAGCTTGGTTGCCTTGTATTTCTCAAAATACTGCCGAGCTTCTTGACCATATTTTGACAAGAGACGTGATTTTTAAGGATACGGTCAACAGTTTCAAAACTCTGTTTTAACCTACCTTCATTAGGAAGTATTTTGTTGAACTTGTTGATGGATTTCGCCAGTCGTTCATCTCTCTCATGTTCTTCCTGATAACCTTTTCTATTTTCAGAAACATCCTGTCTTACAAATGAAGTGCATCTTAAACAAAGTTCTGTAAAGGCCATTATGTATGATCATTTTTGTACCAAGGAATGACAAATTTAAGGTGGTTAGATGGATAACGTTTTGTTTTAAAGCAACTTTCAAAAAATACTTCACATACAACAGTATACACATATTGACTGGCTATGAGGGCAACAGCATACGTCTGTACCCCGAGGGACTGTGAGTCACCCCCAAAAACAGACTGTTTCCCGAGGCCGTAGGCCGAGGGAAACAGTCTGTTTTTGGGGGTGACTCACAGGCCCGAGGGGTTAAAGACGTATGCTGTTGCCCTCATGCCAGTCAATATGTGTTTTGTAACACACCTCATCCGTAGCCATGCATAAGAACGTACTATACACAAAACTTGTCGCATGTAGGTCTATGATGTAATATGTTGGAGTGGTTCAGTAAGAAAAGTTTTTCCTAAAAAGACCGCAATACTTCTGCAAAACGTTCAATTCACCTTTGATTATAGTTTTTTATCCGTATCGAGTCCTTGTTGGAAACCATAGCATTCAATTCTTCTTCGGAAAGTAGGATAAACCAAGAAATTTCTGGATTATCGTTTCGATCGGCCCGCAGACGACATCTTTGTTTACATTCCGGTCCGCGTTCGCGTCAAATATCGTTTTTGACGTCAGCGGGCATCATTTTATAGAACTGATGCCTGGCAGGCAACAGTTCAAACGAATGATGCCTGATGATGTCGTTTACGTGGATCAGCACAAAAAGAACGCATCCCACGTGACTATCAATTGGCGAATTAGAATACAGACTGCGGATGAGGTGTGTTACAATCTAGACTCTCTCACAGCCCCTCGCTAGGTACATACTGTGCCTGGGTCAGTCTAGCTCAGTGAGCTGGTGCATCCAGTGAGAGACCTTTAACACGTGTATTTATTAGTCCCCGCGGACGAAGTCCGGCGGGGACTTATAGATTGGGTTCCGTCTGTGCGTCCGTCCGTCCGTCCGTCCGTCCGTCCGTCCGTCCGTCATCAACAGTTTCTCAGACACTGCTGAACCAATTTCGTTGAAACTTGGTACAAAGGCATAGCACTATGACCTACAGATGCACGTCGATTTATTTTGTGATACGATCGAATTTGGCCGCGAGGCGGCCATTTTGTTGCGATTTTTCATGTCTTTTGACCATAACTCAGACATCCTTGAGCAGATTATGTTCAAACTTGGCACAAAGGCATAACACTATGGCTTTCATATCCATGTCAAATAATTTTGCGATATAATCCAATATGGGCGCGAGGCGGCCATTTTGTTGCGATTTTTCATGTCTTTGGACCATAACTCAGACATCCTTGAACAGATTCTGTTCAAACTTGGCACAAAGGCATAACACTTGGCCTACATGTGCATGTCAAATTAGTTTGCGATACGATCCAATATGGCCACGAGGCGGCCATTTGTTTGCAATTTTTTGTGTCTTTGAACCATAACTCAAACATCCTCGAACTGATTCTGTTCAAACTTAGCACAAGGCATAACACTATGGCCTACACATGCATGTCAAATTATATTGCGATACGATCCAATATGGGCGTGAGGCGGCCATTTTGTTGCGATTTTTGAATTGTTATCTTTATTTGCGCTAAAGGCCACCGGCCCTTTGTGCCATACAAAATACCACACAAATAATACAGTCAAAGGTCAACACTTAGAAAAAAGAAACAATTCCGACAAGCAAAAAATTGTTACAATATCTTAGGAGTTTTCACTCCGTGTCTCGAATGCATAAAACAAAAATCTACATAAATTTCTGATAATATCAGAATTTTTACTTTGTAATAATTGTGTAAAGTTATCGGTATTTGGAAAAATGTAATAGCAACAGGGTATGTATTTTATCCTGATTTCTGTGTACATAGGACAAACTAGCAGGAAATGAAATTCGTTTTCAATTGACACTTTATCACAAATACAAACTCTATGTTCTTTGGCGAGACCCTCGTGTCGCCTTCTTTCAATATTCAATGAATGTGACGATATACGGAAGGATGTAAATACATTTTTAAAGACTGGTTTCATGGGAATGTGAAAATAATTTTCTAAAACAAGCGAATTCTTAAATAATGTATAAGTAGCTAATCTATTGTAACTATTTATCTGATCATGCCAATTCTGAACATCAATATCTGTGCAACGTTGTCTAAACTGAGATAAAAATACAACTTCATTTCCTACTCCCTGGCTGAGCCAACTTTCTGCAAACCCAATTGAAAAAAGAATACATTTTAAACTTGTTGCCCAGCATCTTTTATTTGTTCTGCCATTTTAAACTGCTCTTGTTTGTTGCGATTTTTCATGTCTATGGACCATAACTCAGACATTCTTGAACCAATTCTGTTCAATTTGGCACAAAAGCAAAACAGTATGCCCTTCATATGAACACCAATTTATTTGTGAAATGATCCAATATGGCTGACAGGTGGCCATTTTTTTGCGATTTTTTCATGTCTTTGAACCGTAACTCAAACATCCTTGAACCGATTTTGTTCAAACTTGGCACAAAGGCAAAGCACGTACTATGGCATGCATATGCATGTATCAATTAACCTTGCGATAGGTACCAATATGGCTGCAGAACTGCCATTTTTTGGAATTTTGCATGTCTTTGAAGCATAATTCAAAGGTCATTACACCCATTTTGTCCAAACTTGGCACAAAGATCAAGCACTATGGCATACATATATCAATTTACTTCGTGACATGTTCCAATATGGCTGCCAGATTGTAAATTTTTTTCCAATATCTCTGCCCGATGGTCTTTTTTGATTTTTTCATGTCTTTGAGGCTTAATCATATGCAAATATTCCTTAACCAATGTTGTTGAGACTTGGTACAAAGATAAAGTACTATGGCATACATATGCATGTCTACTAATTTTGTGCTATGATCCATATGGTCAATAGACAGCCATTTGATTTCAATTTTGGTGTGATTTTTATATGTCCTTGAAACATAAACATAGGTCAATGTCCCTCGATGGACTGATTTTGTTCAAACGTGATACGAAGAAAAAATACTATGGCTGCATTCTTGTGCACATTAAATTGTTCCATTATATGATCCGAAATGGCTGATGGCTGATTACAACAACATACCAATCCCATAGCATTTCGAAAATTCCACCAAACCATGTGTATAGTATGTGCCGTCATGACACTAGAGGCAGTGAGGGCATCGTTATGTGTGATGTAATCAAAAGTTCCTTCAGTGGTCATTACCGGCAGAGATGAGTCATTTATTGAACGTTCCTCAGATTACTTTATTATGCAAGTCACAGGCCTGATGCACCCGTTGCATCAATGTCATTCCACAGCGACCGAGACCACAGCTACCTAGACACCAAAGATTATAACAAAATGGACAAGCGGGGACTGTGTCATCAACGATGACTTGTTTAATTTCGATTTTCCCATTCGCTGTCGGGTCTCACCAACTTCCCTGATTTAGGGAAAATAATACTAATGAAGTATAGAGTGGCAGGTGAATTTCCTCAAATCAATAGCTGTGATACCGATCCGTTGTAAACATTATATAGAGTGACTAAGTAAGATAGCGCTAATTGATCTAATGGAGAATAAACAAAAGTAAGTTTAGCTGTAAATTTGTAAGTCACCTCATAAGCAAAGGAACTCCATGAGTCTTCAATCAAGTAGATTGTTCCAAGTTACGGTTAAATTAATTGGCATTTTTAACAAAGGAGAACAAAAGATAAAAACTGCATACACTCAATGTCAATGCTCCCAACCGCAAGATCTCTGGTCCTACCACTCAAAATTTGTGAAAGAGATTGACCAAAAAAAATAAGGCGTGCCGATTGTTTCAAAATTAATTCAAATCTTTGTGACAAGCGAGAAAAAAAATCGCTGGGTTAAAAAAAACGAAGGGGGTCATCCAAGATAAAAAAGATCGCTATGGGTTAATAAAAACGGAGAGGGTACTGTGGTAGATAGAGAAATAAAATCGCCGGGTTAATAAAAAAGAGGGTTACATGCAGAAACCATTTGGGGTATTGAAAAAAACGAGGGGGGGGGGGAAATAGGAGGGTACTATTCTAGTGGTAGATCCAAATTAAAGAAAATCGTTTGTGTCATTAAAAACGAGGAGGGTTAGCGCTGGTGAATATAAAAATTGGGTAGGATTAATATTTGTGAGTATCCAGAAAAAAAGTGAAGGGTGAGAGAATACAGTTTCAAAGGGGTTGGAACAAATAAAATTGGGAAGATCCAGAAAAAAACACTTGGGAGAGAAAAAACGGAGGTTATCACCATTCAGCTTTGGAAACAATACGAGTGTATTAGGACGCAAAACTACAGTAGCTTCATGAATGTCAGAAAAAAAGAAGATATATAAAAGGATATGAGAAAAATACCGTCAATGACGCTGTAGCTTCTCTAATGCGTGGCCAGGTCAGGTAATTGGTTGTCGGCATGGAGTTGTTGGCAAATAGTTGATGATATAGGAGCATGAGGTAGATTATGGACCCAAATAACCCAAAAGATGATTAATATATGTTAAAAGTGTTTAAAAGTAATTTCTTTTCAAAATTGAATTTAATCTGTGACCCAAGGATTTATTGTTTGAGTTTAACATATTCAAACATTCCAGTTTGTTCAATCATCTTGTGATGACTGAAAAATAAAAATTAGGGCAGAATAACTGTCTTTGTGATATAAAATTATGGGTTGACATAAAAATAATTGTTAATCTGTTTGAAGTGCAACTATACTACAATTTAAAAAAGAAAAGTTCATGCAGAAAAGGTAACATATATTGTCAGCAGTGTTAATGTTGACTTTACTTCAAAATATGCCTTGGCCGGATACCAAATATAGGGCGAAATATTACAATCAGCCATGCTCAGCAAAATCTACTCAACAGCATTTATTCTTATATAATTTGATTTGATTTGCTTCTGTTATCCTCCTCTGATAGTCAGTACAATATGGAACTTGAACACAACTCTGTGAATAAGTATGTTGTAAAGGGAATGGTATGGCTGCATCCACATGCAGCAATAGGAATGCCTGTGTCTTTTGCCCCTCATTTCCAACCTACCGCATCCCTGAAAACTAGTTTGGTCTCATATGTTATCTTATGTTAATAATTTCTGTATTTGTTAAAATATGGCAATCTCAACAACTTTTGATCATAAACATTTTCATTGCCTTTTCCTTCATTGTAACTAACCAGTCTGTAAAACTGTTAAGTCTGAATCGTACTTACATCAGCTTTCAATACGGGAAGCATCAGCGTTGAGAAACCTTTACGAGCATCCCTTATCGTCGGATCTCGGCAATCTGTGACTCTCAGTCACAATTGCATCGCATACAACTAATGTAAGTGATTAATATGGCCGCCTGCCTTACAGTTCGCAGGGAAATAAAACACGAAACATCCGGATACAAACGATTGATAACCCTTCACTTTCTTAATACACGACCTAGTGCTCGTGGAATTATGAGGAATTTAGCTGTTTCGAGTTTAGTTACCTTGTTGTCAACTTTCTTCGGTCATTATAAAGTACACCATCGACTCTATATTGAAAATAATGAGTGAGCTGTGGGATCACCATTCATTTTGTACTTGACCCAAAACAATGAGAGAGCTAAAGGATCACCCCCTTCTTTTTTGCAGTTCGCCGAAATGATCCCGGAAAAAAACCCAGGATACCAAGCCAAGACCACCCCGAAGTTTTGTTTATTTGTCCACCCACTCCACAAATTTTGAGTGGTAGCGACCCTATCTTGATTTTTCCCACCAAACAAGTACTCCACATTTTCAACAAGCACGGCTCGTTTTTTTTCTCAGTATCCTTTTATATCTCTTCTTTTTTCCTGACATTCATAAAGCCACTGAAAAGTTTTGCATCATGATACACTCGTATTTTTCCCAAAGTGAATGGTGATAACCTCCGGTTTTTCTCTCCTCTGTGTTTTTTCTGGATTTTCCCATTTTTATTTGCCCCAGCCTTTTTCCCGGATCACCACAAATATCTGAAATAATTTTGAAACTGATGGATCCTATATATTTGATCCTGATGGATCAAATAGAATGATACAAACGATTTTCTTTAATTTGGATGCACCACAACAATAGTACCACCTTTTTTACCCCAGCGGTTTTTTTTTTGATGTTACCCCCCCCCCACCTCATTTTTTCATTACCCCCAGATTTTTTTGTGGATGCACCTCTCCTTTTTCATTTACTCCGGCGATTTTATTCTATATCTACCACAGTACCCACTCCATTTTTATTTACCCCTAGCGATTTTTTATGTTAGATACCCCGTCCTTGTTTTTTGTTAACCCCAGCGATTTTTTTTCTGGATTCTCACAAATATTTAAAGTAATTTGAAACAATCTGTTCGCCGTCGATAAGAGCTGATGCTGATGACAAAAGACCGGCTCATTAGCTGTTTGCCCGCAAATATTCTCGCCTGCCAATGTTCGTTCAATTGCTATTCAATGTAGTCACACTAAAAGTAACAAAATGCAACTTGTCGACACAAAGGCCATCTCAACTTTTGAGCACTATCAACATTTTCGGTACCTGAATGTAATCAGTCATAATTACTGCAACATTACCTTCATCTTGCGTCGTTCTTTAATTATTTGTTTATTTACATTGATTGTTGCTCTAAAATCCTCGCTAAATAGGGCAGTAATGCCGCGTATGTTTTCGTTTCTCAGTGCGCGCCACATCCTTTTTTCTTCTTGTTCCTCTCTCTGCAAAATGAAAGATAAATTATTAGATGTTCACCCATTAAATATTTTACGTCATAAGATATATGTGCTTCCTACAGAATTGATCGCTCATTGGATGATGGAGCCAAAATGAAATGTCCAACAATTATCTCTACAACGAAGGGTTGAATAACTGAGTTACAGGTACTTTTTACAGTTAGAATTTGGATACGTCCCCTACAAGAGGAAATCGCGAAATAATCACTCCAAGCACCAATCAATTTGCATAACCTTCTAGCAAAATAAGTCATCACAAGCAGAAAAATCCAGTACAGATTCAATAGATTCAAATACGCAACCCTAGATCCAAAAGCGATTAAATTGTCCTGTTAAAAATTGAGCTCACATTTTCACACACTGCACTGGTTGTAATCGATCACATGATACATATCTTAAAACCGTAGCACACAATGTTTGCTTGATGCCCAAGTGAATATCAAAATATCAAACTGGTTAAATTGTAATTTCAGCAAAACATCTCGGCATACCTTCGATGCCTGAGGAGTAAACTTTTCATCACTTGTTCTGTTCGACTGGACTGAGAAATTGAACAACAACAATGATATAATATTAAAATAATGAAGTAATGATCTCTTTCAATAAACACGTCTTGACTCTTACATAATTCATTGGGCAAGAAATTAGTAATCTCGCAATATGATACATGTTTGACAACGGTGTTGCAAACCCGCATGATGCTGATCTTCGCGTTTTGAAAATCCAATTAAATCACCTCGGGAGGTACGATTACTGAAGACGAATAGCTTCACAACGATTTGCAAAAATTGTGTAATCACACGCGCTGTCTTTCTATCAACATTGTCTAATGAGACAAACTAGCATGCACTATGGGAGTCGGTTGTATACATATTACTGATAATGTTTAGTCATTTGTCTGTACTGTCTTCAGCGATCAAACTTGCTTTGTGGTCAATTATTGACATTTATGTAAAAACAATCTATGTCATTCGATCCCATTTGACGTTTGACCATATTTGATTGGATGTGTAAGATTTTAACATATCAAGGAGGAGCATACCAGTGTTTGAATTCTCGCAGTACCTTTTTATCTCGATCGATCACTGAGTCTATGCGAATAATAAATTCAGATTGTCGAGATAAGTGAATATTCCCTTCTGACTTTGCGACTTTTTATGCGGGAAGACGATCTCACCTCTGGCGATAGCCTTTAGAATGATCTCCTTGGCACCTACACTTTCTTCATAGACTTTTGACGTCTCCGCAGCTTGACGTACGACGGCACTGAAGTCATGAACAGCTGCTCCGTGTATTTTATCACGGTGATCGTAGAACGTTAGCTTGATCAAAGTAGGAAAAATGAATATATAAGTAGAAAATGTTAAGATACCGCCGGAGGAACGCCACATTTGAATGATAGGGCAAGATAGGCCTAAGGGAAAGGGCCTGGTTATTACTTTATATACTCTCCAACCAAGTCAAAGGTCGAAGACTTGCGAACAAGTATGCTAAATAAGAATAATAAACACATCCCCATCGGATAGAAATCAGTACAACCGTTTTCAGAATTAGATAGCGAAGCTACTGCTGTGAACTGCAATAAAACTGTTTACACTAATTAGTTTCAACTGTAGCTAGCTGGCAAAGTCGATGATTAACAGAGTCAGATGACACCAGATCCGCTTTTCCTCTGCATGTGGGCTGTCAAACTAAACTAACGGAAACTCCCCAGCTATAACACACTACATAGACACGCCAAACTGGTTTGAAATGAGGGTCAAAGGCTACATACAACTGGCTTCAAGATCTTGGAATCGAACTTGCTTTCTTGTTTTCTTACCAACGTATTATTCGCCAGAGTTCAATCCGACAGAACGGTGTTTTAACAAACTGAAGACCATGCTAAATAGGGACTACTTTCTACCTATTTCACATGATAGCGTGCCTGTAGCAGTGTATGAAGCGATAACAACGATTAGTGCTGATGATCCTGTCGAGTTTTACTGTGATACAAATTATTTAGTAATATAGTTTTTAACATGCACCGGTAAGCCAAAACAGACCCTGTTATTACAAAGCTTACTTCATGTAAAACTGTAACCGGAAAATACTAGTATATTATTGCGTGTGTTTGTGTATGTGTGTGTGTGTGTGTGTTTGTGTGTGTGTGTGAGAGAGAGAGAGAGAGAGGAGAGGAGAGAGAGAGAGAAGAGCGAGAGAGAGAGAGAGAGAGAGAGAGAGAGAGAGAGAGAGACTTTGTCTCTGTGTGATAAAGTGGGTTACAGCACTTAACTTTTCGACAAACGTCGATTTATTTTTATTTTTCAAAGTTAAGATACGTCGATTTATTTTTATTTTTCAAAGTTAAGATAATTGTGTGTTTGAAAGTAATGTTAGTTGTCTGTTCTCATGCGCAAGAAGGTGCCCATTTACTTGCCAGTGTTGATATATTGTAACAATTTGAATCTTTTTGTGTAACCAGTATATTTATTTTCCTGCAATAAAATATTTCAAACCAGATTGGCGTGTTAGTGTAGTTTGTTAAAGCTGGGCAGTTTCCGTTACTTTATTTTGACTGCCCACATGCAGAGTCAAAGCCTATCTTGTGTCATCTGACTCTGTTAATGTTGTCGACTTTGCCAGCTAGCTACAGTTGAAACTAATTAGTGTAAACAGTTTTATTGCAGTTCACAGCAGTAGCTTCGCTATCTAATTAGAACACTCTATGTCAATGAAGTGCTTAATCGCTACGGCACGATAACGCTTGAAGACTAAGTGAATTTCTACTTCTTTTGCTGTACTTCTGACTTGACAAGCTCACAAAAATCAATTATAGAAGATGCCGTGCAACTGAGCAAAAAGTATCATGAAAGAATAAATGGGTTCAATCAGCCTTTTTCATTTACGCACGCCGTGCTTTCAAGGGAGCTATTGATACTGGGCCTGGTGAATTTCAATCTATAACCATCGACAATCTTATACATGAACTACAATCTATTTAGGAGGGCAACTGCACAGACTCCGCCATCTGTTCCTTTTTCAATAGTAATAACGAAACAAAATACTATTCTACTCAGTAAATTGTCTGACACCTTCTGGGATGATTTTTGTATTTTCGGCAAGGCATCTCCGTTGATTACACTGTCGTTGAAAGACAAAATTACATTCCGTACAACTCAATTACAAGCTTTTTTTACATATTAATCATACCAATTACTCAATATTTGCTCTAGTACTTCACATTTGAAACATCAATTATTCTCTATTAATGAAAACCTAGTTATGGCAGGTGGAACAAAGGGTTATTACCGAATCTGAAAAGCGCAAATTTCTGCAATATCTTTCCAGACGTCATCTTCCATTTCTCCGGATAATTCTCCTCGGTAGCTCTCGACTCTGTCGTACAGGTCTTCTCGGAACTTTTCAATAATCATCTTCTTGAAAATATCTTCGCTGTGCCTTTATAAAAAATATTACAATATTGACAAACATTTTTCATAATCTAAATAAAGTTTCTTAAACAGGTATGCGAATTAGATGGCACGATTAACTTTGACATACATGATAATACAATGTGGTGAATATAATCATACACCTCTAGATACGAAAGGGCGAGAAAACAAAATGTGTACCACATCCCGCGTGAGTTCTGTTTTGATACGTTGAAGCTGTCCCCACCATAGTACTGGAAAACAAATATTGTCCTAAAACGTTTGCTTTGCTCATCCTCACCGTGTAATAATAAGTTTTTGACCCCCATTTGTGATGTTGTCAACAAAATCGGTAGCCCCACCGCTTCCTTTGAAGAGTACAACCGGGATTGGATATTTACATCTTAAGCAGTCAGCAATTTCCTTTATAGTTTCAACTCCGCCTCCAACGCACAGAAGTACGATAGAACGATCTTCTGCTGAAAAAAAGGATGTTAGGAGAAAATTGTCGCTACAGGACAGTGCCAGACATTTTCAAGAAGGCTGCAATTACAATAATTTTGAAATAAGGGGTTGGTACAGCAATATTTGCTCGTATTAGACGGATACCCTACACTTAACTTCAGATGTCGTCGTACGTAACACGGCAAAGTTTGCTAAGAATCACTTTTTGCAAAGATTAATTCCATTTTAAGCAATCTGTGAATCGAAGATTAAAATATTAATTGGGTTCACCTTTTAGCTTATCAAACAGTAGCAAGTTGGGTAAGAAAGAAGTGCAACTTGATGCACCAGAATTCCTGGCTCCACGTTTCACCAGGTTCTAAGATTTCAAAAGAATTTAACCTCACTTTGACCGGGTCAAATTTTGTGAAATTCAAGTTTTCACATTATGCTCTTCAAATACTATCAAAAAAGACTTTTGCTTAGTAAGTTAGTAATCAAGTTCTTAAGGTGGCGCTGCATGTTGCCAACACAGTTTTATTCAAAGCTACATTTCTCATCAAAGATTACAAGGAAACCCTCTCATAGTATATATTTTCAAAAAGCAGAGAACCTTAAGTTTAGTATGGTAGCAATAATTTACATAAAGGGGTGTATATTTAGGGTAAAAACTTGATTTTGGTATTAAAAAAATGATAATATTAATTTAAGTCAAAACCTTGACACTTATTTTCTAAATTGTTATATTTTACTCAAAAGAAAAGTATATGTAGAAAAAAAACGACTATTTTGTTTTGCAGTATCTATCCTCTTTCTAAAATGTTATTGGTTGAAAGACTGATACTAAAAAAGTAATTAAAATTCTGATTAGCAAAATTAAAATACCTCTTATTCAAAATGTAAGAACTTTATCAAAATAGTCGTTTTGTTATATAGTATTTTAAAACATAATGTGAAAATTTCAGAAAATTTTACCCAGCCAGAGTGAAGTTTAATTCTTTTGAAATGTTGGAATTTGGAGAAAAGCATACATTTGCATAAATTAACACTTCTTTATCACGCAACTTACGACTGTTTGCCAAGCTAAATAGTGAATCCAGCCAATATTTTAATCTTGGGTCAACAAATTAATTACAATTGAATATTTGCAAAAAAGTAATTTTTTACGAAAGTCACTGTGTTGGGTGCAGCGCATTCTTAAATTTTGGATAGGGGCATTTCAAGTTACTTTGCTTATTTTGATTTTTTATCACTCTTTTGAGTATCAGTCTTTCCAAACCAATGCAATTTTTGATTGAGGATAGATAATGCAAAATAAAATAGTTATTTTTAAACATATACTCTTGTTTCGCCTGAAATGTTAAACCTCAGAAAATAATGTCACAATTTTTACCTTAAATAATGTTTGTCATTGATACCAAAATTGACATTTCCTACCGCAAATATATACCCACTTCATCCTTCGAGGACAATATTGCTACCATTCTCAAGTTTATATTCTCTGCTTTTTATAAATTAAAAATATGAGGGGGCTTCCTTTTCATCTTTAATGAGAAATATTGCTACGAAACACTGTGTTGGTTAAGTGTGATGTCGCGTAAAGCTATTGGATACTACCAAATAGCGGATACCCTTTGTTGCAGATGTCATTTTGAGCTAAAAGTCTTTAAAAATTGAGTTATATTTAAAGGATATTGCAGTTTGTGCACTTGGGGATCTTGTTATTTGTAAACAATGTACATCAAACTTCAGAAACACTTGATACCTGATTTCATTCGGAGACACTGCCGATAAATCATCGAAAGTTTAATCATAAACGCGCACTTAAAGCCTGATTTCACGAATCAACACTCACGAAGCATGCAAATTAGCAGATAATTAGTAATTAAAACACATAACAAACATCCATCAAGTGTGACAATGTACGTACCTCGAGCTTTTGCAGCGGCTTTTGCCAAATAGTCTTGAAGTTTTTGACGAATTAACCTTCCTTTCTGAAACCAAAAATCTTTTTTGCGGGATTTTACTAACAGAAAATGGGTGTGTTGTTGGTTCGGATTTTTTATTCTTGTTGCATACCTATCGCCTCCTCTCTGCAACAAGTCATTGTCAATAACATTATCCCCTCCAAATATAAATCTTCTTCTCAATAACGACAATTATTATAAATCTACCATCGAGAACAATATAATTTTCGTGCGCTAAAAAAGCCGTACGGAACGCCCTTCCGTAACACGTACGGTTTCCAGGCGCCCCATCTCCCGCGGCTGTATCTGCGTGTTCACTGTTGAACGGTTTTAAAGCATGGTTGGCTGGCGCGATGTGGTGTAAATCCTCAGTATAATCGAGTTACGGCGCGGCGCGTGGTGTCTGTAGCGATTGGAATGCACAGCGCCGCAAGTGGTGGTAGGGGAGAAAAATCGGCGACAATCAGGCGCATGCGCATTAAATTGAATTCTTACAGTTCAGGTTTTGATGTCTACGGTCAATATACTAAAAGTAAGAGCTATTTCGCTTCATGCGTACGATTCTCACTGTTCCCATATCTGCCACTGGCGACGCTGTGCATTCCAATCGCAACCACCTTAGCCGATTAAACTCACATGCTCAAGATTACATACACCACATTGAGCCAGCCGACCATGGTTTCAAGGGACTCATTGGAAGAGTGCCAGAACATGCCTCGCGCGCGTCTGTACGTGCGTGTGTAGTGCACACACACATCTAGTCTGGTTCCCTGCCCCCTTTCTACCGTTGGCTGCGCTACACTCACGAAAAGGGTCAGGTATGCGGCAGCCATTTTGCCCAGATTTTGGGCAAAATGGCGGATGCGCGTGGCGCGTGATGTCAGGCTGGAATGTTCGAAATGACTGCGCCCTTGACAGTAACTCAGCAACAAAGTAGGAGGGGCAGTTACATGAACATTACACAAGTCTTCAAAAATCAATGTTTCATTATGCAAAACGTCGTACAAGGTGATATATTTGTGAAAGAGCGTACATGTACGTCATCCGAATGACAGAATCGAATTATTTCTTTGTTTGTTTTTGAAATTTGAAATAACATATAACACTGCAGCGGACGCAGCAGACGCAGGTGCTCCCCTTAGCCAATCGACATGTTCCATAGTGTCGTCCAATCAGTGCCGTGAATAGAATGGCGCATACCTGACCCTTTTCAAGAAAGGGGGCAGGGAACCAGACTAACACACATCCAGAACTTGCAGAAGCGCGTCCGAGATAGCGTTCCACACTTGCGCTATAAACGGAAGAAAAATTTTGACATTGCACGAAACAGTCACTACTCTGACAATTTGATGCCCGGTGACAAACGTAAGATGTATAATAATAGGTTATTACGAAAATATAAACCGCAAAAGATGCACGAGGACATTGGCGCAGCGATGCTCGGCGTCAATGTCCTCGTGAATCTTTTGCGGTGTTTTCATAATAACCTCGTATAAAGACCAAAGTCTGGTATTCATCATTGAGACAATATGGACCAAAAAGGATGATTACAGTTTTTGTTAGTCTCATTTTATGACCTTAGGTGGAATCACAATTTTGAATCAAATGTTGCCACAAGTCGACGCGATCAATGAATGTGATCAGCTAATAAAAATATTCTCTGTAGGTTTAACAAATGGATCAACTTGGAACTAATCAGGATTGGCGGGTTGTGATGACTAGCAGATTTGGGGAGAATGAAAATAATTATTAATAGTACAATTAATAGAGGAATTCGTTGATGTAGTTGAATTGTGTTAAAAAGAACTAGTGTAGCTCATTATGGCGTGATTTGATGTGCTTCGATGATTTTGATGTGCTTCGATGTTTTGATGTGCTTCGATCATCAATAATCAAGTCCAGTTGCTAAGCGTGATCTGAAATTCTCATTTAAAACTAAATTCTTGAACTTATGTGTCAGGAGGTGATCATCTTCTCATTGAAGCCCTTTGTCGAGTAGGTTTTATGATCAAAGCAGTTTTGGCTTCACGAAACCTATGAAAACCTTCTCAAAATGAATGTATACAACCGGAAGGCTCATTTTAAAAGCTCAGTGATTCGGAGAAATTATATTCAAAACTCTGTATAAACTCTATACTTACACTTTCCCTCGCTCTCGCTGCGCTCTACTATATTTTGGGTCTCGAAGAAGAATATACAAGGAAACATTACATAACATAGAGATTGGAGGGACAGACCAGCCTAAAAATGTGTGTGTTATTCTGCCTTACACAGATGCAGCTTTTGTAATTGTTGATATACCTCTTACCGAAGGTTTCATTACTATTCCATCAGTGCTCTTTGTTGACTCAAAATGACGTTCGCTGTCTTCCGTCAAAAGTCCTAAACACGTTGTTGTTTTTGTTTTGCGCCATTCCAGACTCTTTAATGCTTCACCAACGTAATGGACCACCCCACGATCCACACCAGATGTAACAATTAGAGTTTTTTGTTCGTTTGAAAATATCTACGAATAAAGAGACACGATGCAATAAATTAATTGTATATAAGATATTCACCATCTGTGTTCTTTGACACAAGTGTGTCAAATCTCTCCTTTTTACCAACCTTGTCAACAAAAAGCACTTATGCGAAAGGTACATTCTATGGAAATTGAAAGCAATGTTCGCAAGAATCCAGTAGATTTACGATCGAATTGGAACTCACAACGTACGGCACCTGCGACCTGGCGAAGACATCACACTTAAAAACGCTCTGGCAAAGTCTCACCCTTAAACTAGAAATCTACTAAAAATTCTCACGTATTTCAGTATAAATTGCAAGTGTCTGTAAATCGGAACTTTTGCCACATGTTTGCAACGACATTGGAAGTGTTATGATCAACATCATAAACATACTTCACAACAGATTAGTTCAAATTACAGGTCATTAAGTATATATATATAATTAGCTGAAACGAAATTTTAAATTTCTTTGATTACTGTCATTGTATAACCACTTTATATAGCAAGTGTAAGTGCCTTTTGTCAAGTCCTTCAAGCCATATATGCCAAACTGTAAAAACTCATAAGATATAGCATTATCAATCAGCTGACATGAAAACGAAAAATATATTTTACTAATTCGGCATAATTGTCTCATTAATATACATAGCAAGTTTCATAAACTTTTTCAGACTCCTTCCAGTCTTACAGTATATCCCGAATTGGGAAAGTTAGTTTAATATGCAAATTATTAACTTGCTGATATAAAAATGCTAAACAACTTTCATTAATATCATATTTCTTTAATATAAATAGCAGGGTTCGTCGACTTTCACCAAGTCAATCAAGATATATCCCTAATTAGAAAAGTTTGTTAAATATGCAAATTAGTACTAAGATGTTTTAAAACAATCGAAAGTGACTTTTGGCACTATTTTTACATATGTCACAGGATTACCAATCTGTTGGAAGCGAAATAAAGTTGGCATTTTCACAGACAGAGTTTATATAGTGCATCTTTTTTTTTTTTTTGCATGTTCTAAACATTTGTGACACTTTTGAATTTTAGCTTTCGATTGAGGTAATTATCACTGCTTTTAAATATTTACTAACAGCTTACTTTCAGCAAAATGTTTCACGTGTTTTGTCATCTGCAAAGCATATTGACAACAGATCATAAGCCACTAAACAATGTGTACATCGAAAACCATGGTTAAGAAATTATTTCACGCTAAATTATGCAAATTAGTTATTATCCCGTACTACTTTCTATTAGTAAATGTTCTCGTCCGCTCCTGAATAATAATAAATATTGAAGCGGTTTGTTTATCTGGGGAGAAAAATAATTATTGCGATTAGCAAAACTGTGTTTATTTTGAACATTTGGAATCAGAATTTTATTATCTTAGTGAAACTAATATCTCGGCACGAACGGAACAAATTGTTACTAGTAACGATGGAAGCGGTACCGGCGAAATCTAGAAGATTTGCTGCGGTCTCGGCCAAAGACGTCAAAGCTCTCGTCGGGTTGCAAAAACAAAAATACCGTTATGAAAACGCGTCGCGAAGTTGTTGTTTTCAACGACTGGGGTCGGACAATAACATCAAGAGTATTCCACCGGTCGAGCTTGACCCACTAACTACAACCTTTCGATCTGGCAAGAAAATTATCATAGACTGCAATGGAAATATCACTCGACATTCAATACTGATTAACCTTTTCCAAATCTGGCAGGAGATTGCGTTTTAGACTATCGTCGAAGTACACTTCTTCCTCTGTTCCACCAGATATTGAAATTACATGGTGAGGTCCGTCTTTTGGAATTTTTAATTTGGAAAGAACATTATGCAGGGCATTATCACTGTGTTCACTGCATGTGAAATACTACAGACAAAATGAAATAAAAAGATGAGTGAGCAACATGGTACAACAGAGAAAATCTGGCGACATAACCAAACAAACCATATGACATTTACAAGTCAGAGAGATTATACTTTTGATCTCTCCTATCTGACTAAATTGTTTGAAAAATTATCAATGTTTAGGAATATGGTGATAAAAGGGACATTAGAGGTGTATATTGGTGATATTTCAGAGAGACTCTATTTGGAGGTGCCGCAAAAAGGAGCAGCATATGATCGTATTTGTAAGTTACGTAAAGCCAACAAAATTTGCTAATGAAGACCGGCATAAGTACGAAATTCAAGTCAGAAATGTTGGCCGTCACTAAAATACATTTTCCATTTACATTACTGACATTCATAACTTGATCGATTGCTTCTCATGTACATTACTTTGATTAAAGTAAGGAAATCCCTGACTTACAAGTTCCACGTCTTCCGAATCTTCTGAAGGAGTACATCTCTCATCTTCTGATTCCGAGTTCTCTTGTATCTGGTGAGAGTGAAATGACAAGTTTCAATTAATATCATTTCTGATTCTTTTAGATTTTGAATTTCAAACATATTTAACTCTTTCAAGTCTGAAATTTTTTTGTATAATACATAATTACTGTATGTAATCAGACGGTTAGACCGGAAACTTAAACATTTATTAAACGGGAATTAAGCCACGAGACAGTGGCTTCACGCACCAGCTTAAACTTTATGTTGCTGTCTTAAGTTTATTAAATATATTGAGGCGCGAGATTAGATTGTTTGTGTATCATTACCTGCTATAGGATTGTTTTGATAACAAAATTATTCATATTCTTCACAACTTGTATTCTCTTTTTTGTACATTTATTTTCTTCTCTGGTCGGCTACATTTTGGTACATGGCTGTCTCTCGCTATTCCATCCTAATTCGGTACTTTTCTTTCTTTGTAAGTGTTTGCCTTCCATTGGAACGTTTGATTTGGTAAGTTCAGTTTGGTTGAATCCACTCATCTCTTGTGCTGCAATGCTAATTCACTCGACTTGTTTTTTTGCCTGTCACTATGTGCAGTAATACCTTACATATTTCTTTTTCCCGAAGTGGTGACGCTCGTAATGTCCTTTTGTGACGTTAGCACCGACATTTCTCTGCCACGTTCATTTTTGTATTTGCCCAGGTATTCTGACAGGCAACCTTCGGCAAAAGTGAAAAGTTGATCACCGAAATGTCTTTTTGATCTTGTTACCGTTAGTCTGAT